>NW_027418291.1:0-74585 GCF_009905375.1 Apium graveolens | reverse complement strand
ACCCACCTGGATTCCAGCAACCGCAACAGTATGCTATAAGGCAATCATATCCTCAACAGGGAAGTGCAGCTGCACCTACTAGTGCTGATTTTGAGGAACTTAAGCTGTTGTGCAAGAGTCAGGCGGTTTCTATCAAGACCTTGGAAAATAAAATCGGTCAATTAGCCAATGCAGTGCTCAATCGTCAACCTAGCACTCTTCCCAGTGACACGGAAGTACCAGGCAGGAAGGAAGCTAAAGAGCAAGTCAAGGCTATTACCTTAAGGTCTGGAAAAGTAGCTGATTCTGAAAAGGCAAAAGAAGTAGAAGCTGAAATCAGAGATGAAGAATCTAAGCAAAAGGAGAAAGCGGCGGAACCAAGGAAGACTACTGTTGAACACACTCTGCCTGAGGCTAATACAGGGGAGAAACAACTATATCCTCCACCACCTTTTCCTAAGAGATTGCAGCAACAAAAGCTGGATAGACAGTTCGGGAAGTTTCTGGAGGTGTTCAAGAAACTTCACATCAATATACCTTTCGCTGAGGCTCTGGAACAAATGCCTAGTTATGCGAAGTTTATGAAGACTATTCTTTCAAGGAAGGTGAAACTGGATGACCTTGAAACCGTTGCTCTCACGAAGAATGCAGCGCTGTTCTGCAGCAAAAGTTACCACCAAAACTGAAAGATCCAGGAAGCTTCACCATTCCTTGCACCATTGGCAATCTGACTTTTGACAAGTGCCTTTGTGATTTGGGAGCAAGCATTAATTTGATGCCGTTGTCGATCTTTAAAAAGCTGGATCTGCCTGATCCAAAACCCACATACATGTCGCTATAATTGGCTGACCGTTCCATTATTTACCCAAGGGGCATAGTTGAGGATGTGCTCGTCAAGGTGGATAAGCTCTTCTTTCCTGCAGATTTTGTTATTCTGGATTTTGAGGAAGATAAGAAGATTCCCATAATCTTGGGAAGGCCTTTCTTGGCTACTGGACGTACCTTGATAGATGTGCAAAAAGGTGAACTTACTATGCGGGTCCAAGATCAGGATGTGACCTTCAACGTATTCAAGGCAATGAAATTCCCTACAGAAGATGAGGAGTGCTTAAAATTGGATGTGATTGATTCTGCGGTTACTTCAGAACTCGATCACATGCTAATGTCTGATGCATTGGAAAAGGCCTTAGTGGGGGATTTTGACAGCGATGATGAAGATAGCAACGAGCAATTATAATATCTGAACGCTTCTCCCTGGAAGCGAAAGCTGGACATACCATTTGAATCTCTTGGTACTTCTGACCTTAAGAACGCTGAAGGGAAGCTCAAACCATCAATAGAGGAAGCACCTACCTTGGAGCTCAAGCCATTACCTGAGCACTTGAGGTATGCTTTTTTAGGTGATTCATCTACGTTACCTGTTATTATTTCATCTGACCTTTCAGGTAGTGAGGAAGACAAGCTCTTAAGGATTTTGAGAGAATTCAAATCGGCTATAGGATGGACCATAGCAGACATCAAGGGGATAAGTCCTTCATATTGTATGCATAAAATTCTGCTAGAGGAAGGTAGTAAGCCAACTGTGGAACAGCAGCGAAGACTGAATCCCATCATGAAGGAGGTGGTGAAGAAAGAAATTCTGAAATGGCTAGATGCAGGCATCATTTATCCTATTTCTGACAGCTCGTGGGTGAGCCCCGTACAATGTGTACCTAAGAAGGGAGGTATCACTGTGGTCGCAAATGAAAAGAATGAGCTCATCCCTACTCGAACAGTTACAGGATGGAGAGTATGCATGGATTATAGAAAATTGAACAAAGCCACAAGGAAGGATCACTTCCCTCTTCCATTTATTGATCAGATGCTTGACAGATTGGCGGGTCATGAGTATTTTTGTCTTCTGGATGGTTATTCCGAGTATAATCAGATTTGTATTGCACCAGAGGATCAGGAAAAGACTACCTTCACTTGTCCATTTGGCACATTTGCTTTTCGCAGAGTTTCGTTTGGGTTATGTGGCGCCCCGACCACCTTTCAGAGATGTATGATGGCTATATTCTCTGACATGATTGGAAATAACGTCGAAGTGTTCATGGATGACTTCTCCGTCTTTGGACACTCATATGATGAATGTTTGAATAATCTGCGCGCCGTACTCAAAAGATGCGTGGAAACTAATTTGGTGCTCAATTGGGAGAAATGTCATTTTATGGTGCGTGAAGGCATTATCCTTGGGCATAAGGTCTCTAGCAAGGGTCTGGAGGTGGACAAGCCCAAGGTGGGAGTCATTGAAAATCTTCCCCCACCTAATTCTGTGAAAGGAATCCGTAGTTTTCTTGGTCATGCGGGTTTTTATCGGCGATTCATCAAGGACTTTTCACAGATATCTAAGCCGTTGTGCAATTTGCTTGAGAAAGATGTGCCTTTCAAATTTGATGATGAATGTTTGGCAGCATTCGAGACTCTCAAGAAGAGTTTGATCACTGCACCAGTTATTACAGCACCAGATTGGACAGAACCGTTTGAGATGATGTGTGATGCAAGTGATTATGCGGTAGGTGCAGTTCTGGGACAACGCAAGAAAAATCTCTTCCATGTGGTCTACTATGCGAGTAAGACTTTAAATGGTGCCCAATTGAACTACACCACTACTGAGAAGGAGCTTTTGGCTATAGTCTTTGGTTTTGAGAAATTTCGATCTTATCTGCTTGGTACGAAAGTAACAGTATTCACTGATCATGCAGTTATTCGCTATCTGGTTTCCAAGAAGGATTCGAAGCCGAGACTCATTCGTTGGGTGCTTTTACTTCAGGAATTTGAGTTAGAGATCAAAGATAGAAAAGGTACTGAGAATCAAGTAGCTGACCATCTCTCTAGGTTGGAGAATCCCGATTCTACTTCACAAGATAGGACGTTAATCAATGAATCTTTTGCGGATGAGCAGTTGTTTGCAATTCAGGAGGAAGAACCATGGTTTGCAGATATTGTAAACTATCTCGTCAGCAATATAATGCCTCCTAATTTGACATCCGCTCAAAAGAAGAAGTTTCTGCATGAGGTGAAGTGGTATATGTGGGATGAACCATATTTGTTTAGACAGGGAGCTGACCAGATCATCAGGAGATGTATCCCGTTCTGTGAGACGGAGGGGATATTACGAGACTGCCATTCCACGGTTTATGGTGGATACTATGGCGGTGAGAAGACGGCAGCTCGTATTCTACAAGCAGGTTTTTTCTGGCCTACTTTGTTCAAGGATGCTCATCAGTTTGTTTTAAGGTGTGATCGTTGCCAAAGAGTGGGAAATTTGTCAAGGAAGGATGAGATGCCATTAAATGTGATGCTTGAAGTCGAGGTCTTTGATGTGTGGGGAATCGATTTCATGGGGCCTTTTATCTCGTCTTGCAATAATCAGTACATCTTGCTGGCAGTCGATTATGTCTCAAAATGGGTCGAAGTTAAAGCTTTACCGACAAATGATGCAAAGGCAGTGCTAAATTTTCTTCATAAGCAAATTTTCACAAGGTTTGGCACACCTCGGGTAATCATAAGTGATGAAGTATCGCATTCTTGCAACCGTAAGTTCACTTCTATGATGCAGGGTTATAGTGTGGATCATCGAGTAGCTACAGCCTATCATCCGCAAACAAATGGTCAAGCGGAAGTGTCTAACAGAGAGATAAAGCGCATTCTAGAGAAGGTTGTTTGTCCGTCAAGGAAGGATTGGTCTTTAAAGCTCGATGAAGCTGTTTGGGCTTACAGAACAGCATACAAAACTCCACTTGGGATGTCACCATTTTGGTTGGTGTACGGTAAGGGATGTCATCTATCTGCGGAGCTTGAGCATAAGGCCTACTGGGCATTGAAGAAGTTGAACCTGGATTTAGATGCAGCTGGTAAGAAAAGAATGCTTCAGCTTAATGAACTTGATGAATTTCGACTTCAAGCGTACGAAAATAACAAAATGTATAAGGAAAAGGTGAAGAGGTGGCACGATAGGAAGCTACATCCAAAGTTATTTGTGCCAGGGCAACAAGTTCTCTTATTCAACTCTCGGCTCCGACTTTTTCCTGGGAAGTTGAAATCAAGGTGGTCTGGACCTTTTATTGTCAAAACTGTGTTTCCACATGGAGCGGTGGAAATTTTTGAGAATGATCCGGACCAAGCATTCAAGGTTAACGGTCAGCGGTTGAAGCACTACTATGGGGACATGGCAAACCGAGAAGTGGTTAGTGCCATTTTGTTGACTACTTGAGAAGGGTACGAAACGTCAAGCTAATGACGAAAAAGAAGCGCTGCGTGGGAGGCAACCCATGAATTGTTGTTACAGGAACCCTTAGAAGTTAATAACCTATCCAAAAATACAAAAAAATCAGAAAATAGGGGCTGAAAAAAAAAATTCCAGTGACCCCCTGAGCGCCCGCTCAGCTTTGCTGAGCGACCGCGCAGCAAGCTGAGCGCCCGCTCAGGTTTGCTGAGCGACCGCTCAGGGGTCGAGTACCAGAAATTTTTTTACAGTTCAGAAAAAAAAAACATATAAAAACAGTTTTAGCCCATAAACCCACAATTTGTTCCCACTACCCCATCATGTTACCCCTTAATTTCCAAACCCTAATCTAATCCACACCCTATATATACATACACCTATCCTACATATCTCCCACAAAACTTCCTACAATTAAACCCTCTCACAAACATCAAAAATCAGTTCTTACACACTTTTATTCACGAATCAATGGCACCCAAGAGAGCACGCACTATTGACAGCAGCAGCACAGTTCCTACTGCTGATTCATCGAGGGGTACTGCTGCAAGGCCTCAGTTAACTGACAGAGCCGCGGAGGAGGAGTACACTAGGCTGTTGGGGAAGCCGATTCTGAAGGAGAGGGGGTTTTTACCATCGGGGAGGGATGGTGAGTTGCTGCCCATGATTGCAGAGAAGGGGTGGATAGCTTTTTGTGAGTCACCCGAAGCGGTACCGATTAGCGTTGTTCGCGAGTTCTACGCGAACGCAAAGGCCGAAAAGAATGGGTTTTCTGTGGTCCGAGGGCTGACGGTTGATTATCATCCTGCGGCGATTCGCCATGTGATTGGACAGCGAGAGAGGAAGCCCGAGGAGGAGGACTGGAATGAAAAGACTGCTGAGGATTTTGACTTGGATTTGATTTGTGCGACTCTCTGTCGACCGGGCACAGTTTGGACCTGCAGGACCGGCACTAATGAGTATCGTCACTTTCCGGCGATAGCCATGAAAAGGTATGCCCGTGCATGGAATGCATTTATTTGTGCTAATATTTTGCCTTCTTCGCATGCACACGAGGTCACAGTTGAGAGAGCACAGTTGTTGTGGGGAATTCTGAATGAGGAATACTATGTGGACCTTGGTGAGTTTATCTACCAAGGAATTCTGAAGTTTTTGAGGGGAGCGAAACATATGAACATCCCTTATGCATCTACGGTTACGAAGCTATGCCGAGCAGTGGGAGTGAACTGGCCGACTCATGAGCAGTTGCAGTTGCCAGCAGCTTCGATTGATTCTGACACTCTAAATGGGATGCAGGAGTGGACCGGTGGTGAGCCTGAGGAGCATTGGCTGGGTTATCGTCTTCCAGGAGGGCGTCCAGCACGAAGTGCTACTATGGCTAGGCCAGGGCGTGATGAGGCTGGTTCTTCGAGAGCTCAGGAGGGTGCTGGGATGGTTGATGCCCAGTATAGGAGGCTTTCACGGCGGATGGATGCCATGTATGAGACGCAGAGCAGGTTTGCTTAGGAGCTCACCCTTGCGTTAGGGACTGCTTTTTGAGGCCTTGGAGCTGATATCCAGTGGCCAATTTTTGGTGAGGACCCTGCATACTCGCCGCCTGATACTCCACCCACTGAGGGTGATGATGATGATGACTCCGAGTAGGTATACCCTGTGTTCCTTTCTACTACTTTCACTGAGGACAGTGAAGATTTTTAGTTTGGGGGTGGTAGTTAAGGAATATTGTGTGTGTGTCATTTAGTTGCATATTCATGATAGTTTAGTTCATATAGTTGCATAATTTATGCCATATAGTTTTTTTTTGTTATGAATGTCATGTAGCTCATGCATTTACCATGATCCCTTTTGCAATAATTTATCGACTGAATTGTGATATTGATGCGAGTGTAGTGATAACATTAAAGTAATATGAAGTTGTGTAGGTTGATATGCATGCTAGAAACAATTGTAAGTCCACTAAGTCTTAGAGAATGCGTAAGGGCTAGATTGTTGTTATGATTTGGTTGTTTTTAAGGTCAATCTGCTTATTATGCTTAGAATTCGATTATAGGTTCTTAGTGATAAAGGCATGAAAAAGAAAAAAAAATTTGGAGAAAAAATATGGAAGTTGTTGCTAGTTGTGGCTAGGCATCAAATGGCTAGTAGCCGGCTCGCATATGGTGCGAGTAGTCTAGGGTTGAGCCAGATGGAGCGAAACGCACTTGCTCAGAAGTTATAAAAAAAATAAAAAAAAATAAAATAAAATAAATTTTTGCATAATTGATCAAGAGTGGGCTCTTTGGTATTCGAGTTATTAAGTTCTTAGGGGACTTTGTGCCTAGTGACCTAAGGCTTTTAGAGTCTGGGATCCGCTAATCTAACGCTCGTTACATGGATACCATTGTATAAGTCTTTTGTGGACCTCACTCATTGCACGGTCAAATAAGCATTTGAGTTGTAAATAAAAAGCACGATTCCGTAGTAAGCTCCAGAGTTCTTGTAGTGTTGTATATCACTTTGTGCCTAGAATTTTTTTTATTCTTTGTATAATCGTAGGATTGCCTTGAGGATAGTCTAGTCATAGTAATTGGTCTAGTTCCGAAGCATATCTGTTAAGCATTTGCACACACCACGTTTCTGGCTGTATGTCCGTTTGCATGAGTTTATTGATCTTTAGTTGTCTAACTGCATTCGTTGAGATGTGACAATTTGGTTGGTTAATTGTAGTAAGGGGGATCGCTGCATTTTCATATAGATTGCATTCATGCATGTTTTTATTTGTTTTTGAGTCTGTGACGCTTGAGGACAAGCATCGATTTAAGTTTGGGGGTGTGATAAGTGGCATTTTATACCACTTAGAACGTCTTAAAATGGCTTAAATTGGTGTCTTGAAATCAAGTATTTTGTGTATTTGATGCATTTTTCTAGTGTTTATGCATTTCAGGGTTTTAGTTGCATTTCGGGGGAGGAATCATCAAGAATAAGCCTTGGCATGTGTTCACCATTGCGAGAGGAAAGAAACGGGCAGATTACGGCGAAGAAACGGAGCGAAATCAGAATTTTTCCAGTAGAGGTCTGAGCGCCCGCTCAGCATTGCTGAGCGGCCGCGCAGCAAGCTGAGCGCCCGCTCAGCTATGCTGAGCGGCCGCGCAAGGTCGGGAAAAGTGACAAATTATTTTAGGACTTCTACTTCTGTTTGGTTTCCACTTCTATGTAATCTGAGTTTTATGGGACTACTATATAAGTAGATTTGAGACGTTTTCATAAGTGTGGATTGAAGAAGATTGTGTTTTTACGCAAGGAGCGAAGGAGATAATGAAGAAGACCGATTTAGCACACCGCAACGAAGAGGAAGCATATATTCTTGTGATTCTTGTTTCGTTGTAACATTGGATGCTAGTTTTCTTGCTTTGAACTTATTTACTCTTGTGACGTACTCTGTTTTAATATAATAAGTTTAGTTATTATTTTCTTGTGTTTGTTTATCATGATTTCATATGAACCCATGATGACGATAAGTGCTATTATGGGCTAATCGTGATCATGGGGTTGCAACGGATTTATTATGGAATTTTTTAGTTAATTGTTTAATACTTTAGTGTGTGATGATTGCATGATATCTAGTATTGGTTGTGCGTATTCGTCTTATGTGCGTCGCGAACATATAAGATAGGGTGTTAATCTCTTGTGAAGCGACAGTGGATCTTGAGATTTAGAACTTGCCATGCTAGCATAGGTTCATGTACGTTGTGCATGATTAGTGGGAAACTCTAACAATTTTATTTGCCCTATGTAATCAAAAGGAATAACTTGTGCTTAAATCGTTGTGTTGTCAATTTCTGTAGACATATGGGAACTCAACATAATTGATGACTATTCAACTTCTATCTTAATTGTGGATGCTTGGTAGAATGGTATTAGTACAATGAAAGTTGGCTTTTATCAGTTTCGTGTTATTCGATTAATATCATCACTGTCACATGCTAAAGGTAATAACAATGGCTATAGAAGGAAGTAATAATGAAGTTGTGATCTCATGAGTGTTTTATTATTGATAAATTGAAGTGTTAGTTAAGTGATTAATTAAATAGTTAATTATAGTTAATATTTAATCAACAATTTTAAGTGTTAGTATCTTAACATTGAGAAGTAATCATACATTGGTGAGTGAGTTTAATTAGACAATAATTTAGTCTGAGTCTCTGTGGGAACAAATCTGATTTATATCTTATACTACTTGCGAACGCGTATACTTGCGTGAATATTAGTGCGTGTTTTCGCCCTAACAAGTATTTTTTCATAAGTGTACTCATCTCATCCAGAAGTTGGGTGTACCTTCCAAGCAACTGTTTGATACTTTCACCGAAAAGAGATTTAAACTCCTTGTACTCAAACATCAGAAAATTCAGTCTGTTCTTGTCTTCAGTTCCCTCCACTATAGTTTCAGTGGTTTCCCACATGTGTTTAGCACTAACACAATCCTTAATCCGATGACGCATGTTGGAATCCATTGACTCAACTAAAATTGATCGAAGACTTGCATCCAAAGAAACTAATTTCTTATCCCTATCAGTGTATTCAGACGGATCCTTTAGGATAAACTCTTGAGGAACCCTACTATCTAAATCTGTAGGTACAGAAATGTCCTTTCTTGGTGCAAATAAACCACTCTCTAACATTCCCTTGTAATCACGGTTTACCACTGAAATAAATAGAGTGATATTTTTCTTCCACAATTTATAGTTATTTTCACTAACATTACAGAAGGAAGGAACCTTGATGCCATTAACTATCCGAATACTCATATTTTCAGATCTGCGAAAATTCTGCAATATAACATCTCAAAATAAGATAACCCAAATAGTCAAAATCCACCAATACCAATTAATCAACCAATCAACAACAATCAAGAACACTACGACCACAAATCAACCCAAATCATATCTTTGCACTGAAAGCACTCCTAGACTCCGTCCAACCAAAATCAACAACAAAACTTGCTAATCTAACAGATTAGATCTGTATATCGATCAACAAGCACTGATACCAATAATTAGGTCCAAAAGGTACATATAGAGGGGGGGGGGGTGAATGCATGTTTTTCATTTTCAAAAATTAATTGCAGTGGAATATCAAAACTTAAACGAAATAAACACACAAAGAGATTCTGGGTAATTTTTTTTAAAAAAGGATAAATACCCGGAGATTTGCTTACAACTCCAAATAAAAATATTCGGAGAAACAAATATGAAAAGAACCAATGCAATGTTCTAACAATCTAGGGTTCTTTTTATCACTCTAAAATCCATAGCTCCTTTATCAAATGATAATCAATACATATAAAGAGGCTACAAATAATGAGTGTTACAATAAGTTAGACTTGGATATAGTGTAAATCAAATTGGGCAGCACATCTCTCCTTAATTTTAATAAATAAAATCGAAAAATTCTCCTAGAGTAAATTTCTACAGAGCTTCGTTTCTTGAATGTGCTGAGAAGTTATTTTCCAATCTGCTGCAAATTTGGTTATATAGAATGTAGATTGTGGAGGAGAGATAGGAGGAACACATGGATGATTTGTATCCATATATTTTGAATATTATAGCTTGCAAATTTTAACCTGTGACCAGAAAGTATGTGCCAGCCCGCGACTCAGAAACACAACTTGCGACTTGGAAAATTCAACTTCATTTATTTTGGTTATGTAGAACCTGCAACGTTATTGTTCCAGTACTTATGCTCTCAAAATTTTTCCAAGTCTCACTTCAACCTGTGACGTGTAAATTTCTTAACCTGTGACTCGAGTGAGCACAACCTGCAACTTAGACGTATTAGAATACTAGTACTTTGATTGTTTCTGTTGTTTACCAAATACACAACCTGCGTGAAAGGAATATGTCCTAAGTCCAATCATGTATTAGGATTTAGGAATAACTTTTTATGTAATCTGTTTTGATTTCATTGATATTAATAAAAGACTTGTTTTGTTTTTATTACGGGCTCTATCTATTTAAGTGTTTAAATAAGATATACCATAGTTTAGAGTAAAGCTTTTATGGATTATGATGAGATCATAATAGTGAGACCTAAAAGATGATAACTCTAAACTTAAATAGTTCCTGGTCATAGGATTACTAACTGGTAATTAATAATCCGCAAAGATCGGTACATACTATGCTTGCTTTATTTTGAAGGATGTCTGTTCTCATAGATATTTGTGTGGTGACACTATAGCTAGTATGTAGGTGCTTATTATAGAATAAGTTCACTGAACATGACTCGCACAGCTGAACAACTGATAGAGTTCACTCACGTGTCAGCAGTTGTTCACATAGTGATAGTTGTACAAGTATCCTTAAACTTGAGGTCATCATAGTCATCTTGTGTACACTGAACTATGCTTTGGTTTAGTTCTTAGTCTCCAGGGACAATTATTAGGGCTCTACTGGGTATAGGAATTTGTACACGAAGATAGTGTATGATCAATAAAGGATCTACCCCTTCCAGTGAAGGAAGCGAATGTTCAAGGCTGATCCACTTATGCTAGTTCAGGAATCTCTGGCCAGAGTGAATGAAATTAGAAAGGAGTTTCTAATTTGCATAGAACTAAGCATAGTAAATGGTAAGCAAGTGATTAAATTAGATAGGCTTGACACAAGATCCATGCCTTGTATTTAATCAGGACATTGTAGGGTAGAAGGAGTTTATTGTACGGTAACTATTCACTGAATAGGTTCTTGGTATTCTAGGCAGTGAATTCGTATTATTCGGATAGTCGCGATATGCTGAGAAGTATCCCTCACGATGTAGAATAAATATGATTAATTAATTAATCATATTTAATAAATTAGAGAATTTATATAAATAATGATAAAATAGTTTTATTATTATTTATTTCTACTACCGGCTTAATATTGAACCTACAGGGTCACACCATAAAAAGAGAATGATTTAATGGTGGAGGAATTAATTAATAATGGCTGATAATTATTTATTTATGAAATAAATAATTAATTGGCAAATTTAATAATTGATTAAATGAGATTTAATTGATTATAAATTAATTAAGAAAAGTTCTTAATATAATTAATTAAGAATTTAATTTTGGAAATTAAATCAAGAGAGAGAATTATTTCTAAAGTGTTTAGAAAAAGGATTAATAAATAAAAGGTGTTTTAATTATTAATGAGAATAATAAATGGGTTAATAATAATAATATTTTATGGAAAAATTTCAGCTGAAAATTTTGCCTATAAATATACTATTATAAACCCTATTTTTATTCCAACCCAAATTTTTCAGAAAACCTAATTCTCTCCACCTCCTCCTCCTTAGCATCGTTTTCTTGGTGGATACCGGTGGAGTGCTTCACGTTTGAGGAGCAGCTACTAAGGATCTCCGATCGTTGCTTTTGGATCGCTATTAAAGATTAGTAATCGATTCATATGTTTTAATCACGGCTTTTATTTGAATTTTATATGTGTAAAAGTGTTTTATCATGTGCACTGTTTTTCCTTGTGTGTTTGAACAAACAAAAGCAGTACATGCATTTGATTTCTTTTTCGGACAAACACAAGGAGCAGGCCAGAGATTTAATTTCACGCAGCAAAAACCAAGGCATGGGTGAGGGGAGTGGTGCCACGCACGCATGAAGGAGAGGAGAAGAAAATAGGACGAAGAAACCTGCCAATTTTTTTATTTGTTTCTTTGTTTTGTACACATAAACATTTGTGTGGGTCCCACGGCTGAGAGATTCTTCCATTTCTCTTAATTCCAAATGCAAAGCTGCGTTTCTTTTGTTTATTAAATAAACAACTCACAACCTTCTTTTCTTTTATTTACAAAATAAACAAGAAGTTGATGCATTTCTTTGCTTATGAATTCCACCTGGGTCCCGCGCATGGCAACAAGAGTTCAGCTGACAGCTCTTTGATTCTTTTGTATAATAGTAATTCATACGTATGCATGCAAGACATCTGGCTGGCAGGATTTTTAGAATAAGTAGAAATTAACATTTGATATTAACTAAATAAATAAAATGAGTTTGATTTCATTTATTTATTTGATTGAAAATCAAATATTAATTTATTTATTTAAAATCAATATTGTTGTAAAATTAAATAAATAAATGAATTGATTTTCATTTATTCATTTAATAAAAAATCAGTCATTGATTTAAAATAAATAATGTAAATCCTCGAGCTGAACTCCTTTGAATCTTCTAGCCTTTTAATCTCCGGGATTTTGCACCTTAAAATAATTCCAGTCTCTCGAGTACAAAAACCACTTAACAGTATTTCTAAAAATAATACTCCGTTTCCTTTCACGGATCACTGACGTCTAGTGCACGGGTCTAGTTCACAGACGACTAGTTCCGCTCTCAGGCCTTCGTATTATACCCGTACAAACCACTGATAAGTCTTCTACCAAATATAACCAACTTCACTAGGAATCCTTGAGGTCTTCACACTGATTCTGATAACTATTTTGAATGACTCTAACCTTATTCCTCCAATGCCTGAACATATTAATTAACTTCATACGGATCACTGTTGACGTTTTCTTCACTGCAGCTAACAAAACCTTTTGTGTATATGCCCAATAAACAATTTGTACTAATTCTAGTGGAACGTAGATTATTTCAAAGTCATTGTTCTATGTTGAGTTATCCAAACCAGTATTGTTGAGTTATATGTACGGCTTCAATCTTGCTCAACAACTGTTATTTGATTATCTGTGTTAATTTACTTCCATAATACATCAATTTGTTTAGTAATTGTATCCAACCCCCTTAAACAATTACTTTACTGGGAAACAAGTGGTATTAGAGCAGTAAAATTAACTGTTATTTGAAAAGGTCAAGATGTTTGGAAGTAAGTATGAAAGCATGAAGAATCCCATCCTCAAGAAATATGATGGAGAGTAAAGATGTTGATGTTCCTGGAAGCAATTGATGATGCATATGTTGATATCATTAAATCAGGACCTCCTTATCCGATGGAAACTGCGGCTCTGACCGCAGATGCTCCTGAGCACTATGTCAGAAAGGAAAAGTCAAAGTGGTCAGATGCTGAGAAAGCGTTAATGCTTACGGATGCAAAAGTTAGGAATATTCTATACAATAGTTTGAATAATGTGATGTCCAAAAGGATGATTGCCTGCAAGACTGCAAAAGAGATATGGGATTCTTTGGAAACACAGTGCTAAGGTACAATGGAAATAAAGAAAAATAGAAGAGTTGTTCTTGTGCAAGAATAAGAGCAATTTGATGCCAAGGCTGATGAGTCAATTACAGACATCTATGATAGATTCCTGACACTAATAAATGATCTATCATTGATTGGAAAATAGTATAATAGAGAGGACTCAAACACCAAGTTTCTGAGAGCTCTTCCAGAAGATTGGGATACACAAGCCTCAATAATCAGGCATCAATATGATCTTGATTCACTGACTTTGGATGAAGTATATGGGATGCTGAAAACTCTAGCAAAGGAAGAATAAAAAGGGTCAGAAGATGAAGACTGTGGATCTTAATGCTGAGACTCATAAAGGAAAGAAAATGATAAGTGAGAGGTCAAGAAGAAGGAAAATAGTGGAAGAGTCAGATACTAAATCATTAGATCCTGACACAGAAACTGATGAGGATTCTGAGATTAAACTGGATCATCCTCAAGTTGTTGAATTGGCTGCAATGCTGGTTAAAGGCTTTAGAAGGATGAGGTTTGTGAAACCAAAAAAGAAAGGTGGATTCAACAGAAAATTCTCTGGAGATGGAAAAGGAAAGTTCAGAAAGAATGATGGACAATACACCAAGGGAAGGAAGTTTGACAAGACTAAGGTGACATGTTACAACTGCAATGAAAGGGGACATCTGGCTACTAAGTGCCCCAAGTCAACTGGAAAAGCTTTGGTCTTAACAAACTCCAACATGGACTGGATGGACTCATCAGAAACTGATAATGATGATGAATGCTATGCACTCATGAAAACTCATGGAGAGGACACTTTAGGAACTGATAAGGTACCTTCAGTTGTATTCCCTGTTAATATTAATAATTTATCTGAACTGAAAACTTTCTTATACTCTCCGCATGTTACTTTTAAATGTAAGACTATTGAATTGATAGTTTGATTGCTGATAATAAAAAGCTTAGAGAAATAAATGATTTTCTAGAAGCTGAGTTAGTATGCATGCATGAAAATGAAAAAGCATGTAAAAAGGCCCAACATAATGAAACTCTGATAAACATCAAATATACCAGACTAGAGAAAGTTCTTGAGAAAGAAAGAGAAGTGTTTAAAACATGGATGACTTCAGGAAGAAAATTTTATAGTTTCATCAGTGATAAGAACTGGAAAAAATGCCTAGGTTAGAATAAATTTACTAATAGGAATATCAATAAGGCTATTAATAACACTACTCCTGTTAAGTTTGTAAAAAATGATGAAAATGGAGTGAAGTCTATTTATGAAGCTGGTTCTACCTCTAAGAATCCTGATACGAAGAAAGTTGAACCTAGAGTCTCTGATAAGAAGAAAGAAGAGCCTAAAATACAAGAAAAGAAAGGCAAAAATATAGGACTTCTTTCTAAAAGTCAGTTAAACAAGAAAATTTACGAGGTAACTACTAGGACTCACAAATCTAGGTCTAAGAGAAGTAGAAATGGTAAACAGGGAATAAATAAGGTAAGAAACTATAAGTACATTCCTGATGCTCCCAGGAAAGCTTGTTTTGACTATGGTAATACTAATCATATTGCTATTGATTGCATGAAGCCTAAAAAGAAAGTCACTGAGAATCCTGAGTCTGATATTAGTGGTAGATCAGTATGTTATAAACCACAAAACCCTTGTTCTCATTGTGGTAGCAGTTGGCATTCGATTTACACTTGTAAAGATTATCATAGTCTGTATTACAATAATTATGATCCTTTACCTAAATTCAATAAAATTGCTGCTTTAAATAGAACTGATAAACTGAATGTGCATACATCTTATAGAGTTAAATTTGTCAAGACATATCCTGATGGAGATATTCTTGATGGGTTGATTCCTCGAAAGAAGTTAACTACTGCAAGAATACATAAGATGTTCAAAAGGACCCAACAAGTGTGGGTTCTTAAAAATTCTAACTGATTTCCATATTTCTTATTACAGAGAAACAAGAAGAATGTGTTTATTTTGGACAGTGGTTGTTCTGCATATATGACTAGAACTAAATCCCTTTTGTCGGAATATGAGGAGAAGGCAGGCCCAATGGTTTCCTGTGGTGATGGCAATATAGGAAAAATACCGGGATATGGCAATATAATTATTGGAAATGTCATCATCTCAAATGTAACTCCAGTAGATGGACTGAAGCATAATTTATTGAGCATCAGTCAAATTACTGAAAGAGGTTTCTATGTAGTGTTCTATGATACTCACTGTGAAGTAACTCATAAGGTCATAAAGAAGGCTGTTTTAAAAGCCTACAGACATGGAAACATTTATGAAGCCAAACTTTATGCAAATACTGATGGTCCTGAAACTTGCTTGGTAACCGAAACATTAGTAGATGAAATTTGGAATTGGCATAAGAAGATTTCTCACCTAAATTTCAATAATCTCAATGAACTGGTAAAGAAAGATTTGGTAAGAGGTCTACCTAACATGTACTACTCCCCTGACGGTTTGTGTGATGCATGTCAACAATCTAAGCAAAGAAGAACCTCTTTCAAAAGTAAGTCAGAATCATCCATCAAGAAGCCATATCAAATGTTGCACTTGGATCTCTTTGGCCCTGTGAATATCATGTCAATTAACAAGAAAAGATATGCTCTAGTTGTTGTTGATGAATATACTAGATTTACTTGGGTATTTTTCTTGCATAGTAAGGATGAGACATCAGAAATTCTTTTGGATCATCTGAGACTGATTGAAAATAGTATAAAGTACAAATGCTCAGGCGTGACAATGAGACTGAGTTCAAAAACAACAGGATGGATGAGCTATACAGATACAAAAGAATCTCTCAACAATTCTCAGCACCTGGAACACCTCAACAACATGGAGTTGTGGAAAGAAAAAATAGAACACTGATTGAAGCTGGAAGAACTATGATTGTGGAAGCTAATATACCAACATACTTTTGGGTTGAAGCTGTTAACACTGCCTGCTATACTCGTAACCTGACTCTGATTAATAGGCATGGGTTAACTCCTTATCAAATGATCAAGGAAAAGAAGCCGAGCTTAAAGCATCTCCACATCTTTGGATGTAAGTGTGTTGTCCTGAGAACACATACTGAGATGCTTGGAAAATTTGACAGAAAAGTTGATGAAGGGATTTTTGTTGGATATCCTTCATCAAAGGCCTGTAAATTTTTAATTTTAGAACAAGAATAATTGTTGAATCAATACATATTTCTTTTAATGATAAGAAGATCACTGGAATGGAAGAAGACACGCATAAAAAACTTGTGTTTGAAAATAAAAGACTCAGGTCAGAAAATGATTCAATTCCTCATGATTTATTCAATCTTGATGACAACTTAAACCCTGACACTGAGTCGGAATCCTGATGACGATTCTGATCCTGATCTAGAGTTAAATCATGAAGATCCACATGTTTAGGGGGAGCAACATTTATAAACAGACAGTAATAACTCTAGTGATTCAGATCCTGATGACGTCGATGAACAGAAATTACAGGATCCACTGGAAATTCTTCAAATAAAACATATGATAGCTCATCAAGAGGTAATCATTTAACTGAAAATCAAGATCAGTTTGGTGAAGAGTCTTCAAACAGAAGCTCGTCTCAATCAGGAACAGACAACACTAATACAGGGGAGCTTCACATGGAAATAATGGCACCTACACAGGAGGAGCATCAGGAAATGAGACTGAACTGCCAAAGGCTGTGAAATGGACAAAAGATCACACACCTGATCTTATCATTGGTGATCCTGAGGCTAGAGTCCAAACAAGAAGTGCAACTGAACATGAATGTCTTTATCACAACTTTCTTTATAAGAAGGAACCAAAGAAAATAGAAGATGCACTCACGGATGCTGATTGGATCCAAGCTATACAGGAAGAGTTGAATGAGTTTGAAAGGAATGAAGTTTGAAAACTGGTTCCAAGGCCAAAGAACAAATGAGTTGTGGGCACAAAATGGGTTTCTAGGAACAAGACAAATTCAGATGGAACAATTTACAAAGGGCTATTCGCAACAAGAAGGTATTGATTATGATGAGATGTTTGCACATGTGGCAAGACTGGAAGCAATTCGGATTTTCTTAGCATATGTTGTACATAAGAAATTCAAAGTCTTTCGGATGGATGTCAAGAGTGCTTTTCTGAATGGAGAGTTAGAAGAAGAAGTGTATGTTGAGCAAACACATGGCTTCATTGATCCAAAATTTCATGATCATGTGTACAGACTTGACAATGCTTTGTATGGACTCAAATAAGCACCAATGGCCTGGTATGAAACACTTGCTAAATTTCTGATTGAAAGTGATTTCAAAAGAGGTACTATTGACAAAACTTTATTTTACATAAATAAAGGTAGTGATCTGCTTTTGGTGCAAATTTATATAGATGATATTATTTTTGGGTCAACTAACAACAAGTTGTGCAAGATATTTTCTGATCTTATGAAGTCAAAGTATCAAATAAGTATGATGGGAGAGTTGAGTTACTTTCTTGGACTACAAGTTACACAAACTTATGAGAGAATTTTCATTAATCAGTCTAAGTATACCAAGAATCTTCTGACTAGGTTCAATATGCAAGAAAGTACAACTGCTGCAACTCCAATGGCCACTGCTACAAAGTTGGATCCGGACCAAGATAAAGAAATTGATGTTACTGCCTACCGAGGTATGATTGGTTCTTTGCTTTATCTAACAGCTAGTAGACTAGATATTTTGTATGCAACCTGTTTGTATGCGATATTTTAGGCCAAACCCAGTGAACCTCATTTGATTGTAGTGAAGAGAATTCCGAGATACTTAAAGGGGACCCAATCTCTTGGCTTATGGTATGCAAGAGAATCAGATTTTTAGTCTAGTCGGCTATTCTGATGCAGATTTTGCAGGATGCAAAATTGACAATAAGAGTATCTGAGGTGGCTGTCATTATCTGGGTGGTAGATTGGTTATTTGGCAAAGCAAGAAACAGAAATCGATATCTACATCCACAAGTGAAGCTGAATATATTGCAGTTGGCAGTTGTTGTGCTCAGATTCTTTGGATGAAAAATCAGCTATTGGACTATGGATTGACTTACTCAAAGATTCCCATATTTTGTGACAATCAGAGTGCCATAGTAATGACAGGTAATCTGGTACAACAATTACTCACTAAACATATCAGTATTTGATATCATTTTATCAGGGAGCATGTCATGGAAGGAACAATTGAGCTTCATTTTGTTCCAACTGATCAACAAGTATTCACCAAGCCCTTACCAAAAGCAACGTTTGTAAAGAAACTTCATGATCTTGGGATGGTTAGCTATGAGAGGAATTGATTTGTCAGATACTGATTTCTTATTTCAGATCTTGACATATTTAATCCTGATGATGTAATCAAATTCGGATACTGGTTATGAGTATGCTATGATTTTGTTCAATTATCTTTCGTAATTCGTACTTTATTTTAATTAAATTCTTGTACATTATTATAGAGCCGTTTGTAATTTGGATATTTATGGCAGTTAATTGCTAGTTTTTAGGCACAGTCACTCTTATGCTCCTTAAAAGTCGTGCATGTCTAACTAGAATTACACATTAATTGTGCCACTAATAATTTCATCAAACCCAACCATGTTACGACCGATATTCCATTTAATCTTTAATTGAGTATTTTATAATTGTAATGGAGTCATTCATAAAATTATATGGATATGTGCTTGTGCTATTGTATTGGTGCAAAATAATCATGTTAAATTATTTAAGAATTTTGAAAGCAAGAAATGCATTATTTGCTCTTTTATGAGTGTATTTCTTATTTTGAGAAAAATCATTTTAAAAATATTTTTATCAATAAATTTCAAAAGTGATTTTATAATTTTTTTAAAAATTCTAAGCTATTTTATTATACCACTCTTGTAATTTATGGATTTATATTTTTATTTATGAAATTTATTCTTGTTATTAATTTGATTATTAATTAGAAAATTACCCCATTACCCATGCATGCATTTAACCCTCAATTCAAAGACAAGGGCACAATGGGAATTTCTAACCCCACTAACTACTTCTATACTAGCCAAATTACCTAGATACCCTTGTATGCAAACTTTATTTTTAAAGGGAGAGGGATAGTATGGTAATTGCATAGCCCACTCACTTTTGCATGTGGGTAAAGATAGAACAAAATGATCAAAACCAAACCAACACTCAAACATATCACACTTCACTCCACTCTTCTGTGATATTCCGTATTTATGAGAATTATTATTATTATTATTATTTGAATATATTTATGTGATTTTCTGATTTAGAAGGAATAAAATTGTGGATATTTTTTTCCTATTTGACGAGTTTGTGTTATTAAATGGTAATGTGCTAATTATTAAGTGTTATATCGTTCCTTGTTAATTTCTGAAAATATTTACTTAAATGTATTATTTTTAAAAGTTATTTGAATACTGATCTTATTGATATCGGTAAATTGAAATTATTTTGTAACATCTAGGAAATATCGTGCAATTATTTTTATCAATAAATAATTATTATGTGATTATTATGGGAATTTTGGTGAATTATCTGATGATTGATATTTATATTTGGGTGTGTATATGTGATAAAGTGTAAGTATTTTTTATTTTTTATTTTTTGTTTTTAACATGTCCAGAATAAAGTATAGATAATTATGGTATTTTTGTGATAATTTTTGGTGTGTTATATGATTTTATAAGGATTTATAGATTTAATAATTATTTTCTGAATAATTATAAAATTATTTTATATAAAGCTGGGAATCGTCCAACTTCAACCATTTTTGCGTTTTTATAACCTGAATTTTTTCTGAAAACTCCTTCCTAACCTAATCTGATAATTCCAAATATTTTTTGTGTTTTGACTTTTTCGATCCGGATTACGGTTTGACCCGTGCGCGTCCCGGCGCAAAATTTCTGATACGATAATCATTTCGGTAGATCAATAAAACCCGTATTCTCGAGAGACATGTTATTTTTATATTATTTTCTCATCGGATGTTTTATAAGAAGTTCAGTTTTGATAATTATCCAAATCTGGTATTAAATTGTATCATTTTTATAGTTACTTAGCGGCTAAGTAATCTATTTTCGGATCGTTTTGCAGTTACTTAGCGACTAAGCAACCCAACACGAACCAATATTCCATAAATATATATAGCCCTTTTCTTATTTCATTTTATTCGTTTAATCACAATCAGTCAGTAAAATTAGAAAATACAGAGAAAACCCTAAAAATGTTACGTTTTTGAAAATCAAACGTACAAACGAAGGCGTTATCGAACTCCGATTCGGGCATGCCATATATCAAATCGAAGCTCTCAAAAAGTACTTTCTGAATCAATCAACCATTTTAGTACAAAAATCAAGGTGATTTTCTTATTTATTTTTTTAATTCGAAATTATATGATTTAAAGTATTAATTTTTGTAAACGTGATTATCTGATTGTTTTGATGATTCCATGTTGTAGAGCATGTTTTTCTGGTCAATTTCATATATTATACTTCAAAAATAGAGTTCAATAACACATAGTAATTGAGGTTTAATTTTTTGAAAATTCTCTAAAAAGCTGTTCTTGGTGTTCTTGAAGAGTTCTGGAAATCAAAATCAAATTTGAATGTGATATTGAACAACAAATCACAAGTATTTGTAACCTTTGTGAAGCCCTTGATCTTCTATACCTATTTCAATCATCAAATCGTTTAAACAATTGGTAAATTTTAAATTCGTATTTTAGGGTTCATACCCCGATTTGGGGGTTTTTGATTGAGTAATATTTGAATGATTTTGATGTGATAATTAGCTTCTAAATGTTATTTTGAATCGATTTATACTATTATTTTGTTTATTCTATTGCTAAATCGATGGGAAGCGAGTTGACCGGACTTGGAGCTCGACTTCGCCAGCTTCCATGGATTTTAAGCCGGAAACGTTGAACCACGAATTGTTTCTGATGATTGATGTTGAATCTGAACTGCTGGGTTGTGTACGAGTATGTTACAGCAAGAATTAGGTGCAAAAAAATGGAGTTATAGTCGAATTAAACTCACCGGAACCGGCGAAGCCGCCGGATCTTTCCCAGATTCCGCCCGGCGTTCAACCCGGTCCGGCGGGTTATTTTTGACGCGGTTGGTTCAGCTGTTGACCTGAGTTTGATCCGTCATACCCCCAATCCAAAAAATAATAATTTGGTTAATTATTTAATAATTAATTGAATTATTTTAAATTCCAAAATTTTATTTTCTTTTATTATTTTCAAAAATTGATTTAATTATTTATAATTTATTTTAAGTAATTATTTATGAATTTAATTAATTGATTAATACATTTAATCAATTAATTTCATTTATAAATAGTTAAATAAAATGTAATTATTTATAATTAATTCAAAATTGTTTTTAAACTTCTAAAAATTATATTTTTGTGTTTAAAAATCAATTAATATTATTATTAATTGATTTATTCTCATTTAATTCTTATTTTATTCGTAATAATTAACCGTTCGTCCGTTTAATACGAAACGAATGCGTATAGACTCAGAAAAACATTCTGCTTTAATGGAAATGTCATGTGATTTGTGAGTCATTATGAGTCAATTTTTAGCGAAAAATTATATTTTGACCCAATTTCAATTTTAAACGTACCGAGTCGAACCTTTTGACGAACCGAGGCATGTGTTATATGAATTATGTGATATGTGAGTTATGTGTTTACGTGCTATATGAATTACGTGTGTACGTCGGTCAAGAGTCATGTATTTGACTGTTATAATTATGTGTGGGCTATCGTATGGGTAGACGATAGGGTTTTGACGCGCAGTTCGTCGAGTAATTATTGTTTAAACGATTAAAAGATTATTTTCTAATTATAGATACGAGTCTTTCCAGACGATCAGGACCAGATGGAATGGAACTAGATATCTGTCTTCTAACAATCGCAGGAGTAGCATATCAGTGAATTATTGGAATAAAGGACGGTGATGTCTTGAGATGCCGGACTGAGATAATTATGTTATTGCGAGTGTAACTAACTGCTAAAAACCCAAAGGCAAGTATCCCTATCAAGTGATATTTATTTTGAATCTTATTATGCAAGTATTGCTTTCCCTATTCTTATTTCAGAATAGATAAATGTTTTACATATCGCTAAATTAAATGCTTGTTATGCAAGTGCTCTATCTGCTATTCTATGTTCAGAATGGTTAAATGTTTTTACTTATCAAATTACTGGATTTATAAATGTTTTGAATTTTGAGAAAAATGATTTGATTGCGAGTATTCCTGCCCAAGTAAATGGGGGAATAAAATTATTTCGGGTGTCGAGTATTATGACCCCTCTCAATAAAACGTTTTAAGATTGGATGATCACAAATTGCGTAAGAGGCCGAGGCTGCGGTCCAGCGGAGAGCTATGTGTTATACAGGATATAACATTATTCTAGGCCGATATGTGCCTTGGGTGCTCCATTTGTTTAGTTGGATATGCTTCGGCATACCGGTGTTGCACCGCGGCTGATCACCGGCGGCAACACACCGTTGTTCGAGAATTCCAATCTAAATTATCATATTGTTTTGATAATCTTATAAGGAATGATTTATCAAGTGTTTTGGTTTTGAATAAAAGGTGAAATGCAGTTTTGATTCAGTTTCCGCTTGATGTGGATATTTAGTTTGTTGTTAAATATCAAATGTGGTATTAGTATAGATGAATGATGTTGTCTTTAGTATGGGATGTTGTGAGCATCAAAGTTCATATTGATATCTAATTTGATATGACAACAAATGAGTATTAATATCAAGAGTTCAGTTTTGAATAAAGTTTATGATTCAATCCATATAATCATTTCTTCTTGTTATTATTGTTTACGATATTTCCGTAAACACGGTTTTACAAGTTTTATCCTCGTGAAGATTCAAATTATTGCTGAAGCATTTCGCTCGAACATTATTAAAAAGAGTTTTGAATACAGTGAGAAATAATTATCCGATTTTTTAATAAATTTTATGTTTCAGCAATTATGATTTTAAATGTTCTGCTCTAATGCAGATGTCGGTTTTATATCAAAAGACCCTATATATGCTATAATGAACTTGCTGGGCACTTCTTCAGCTCATACTTTCCTGTTTTCAAATTTAACCTTCAGTGAGGATTAACTTGCGCTGTTTAGCCACGTAATTCGAGGAAGCAAAGAAGAAGCCTTTGGAAGGTGGTTGGTCTAGGGTTTGCGAACTAGTGTAAGTTTTATTGTGTAAAGTTATTTATATTATATTATATTATAGTTGTGTATTTTATAGTTGGGTTAAGTTTTGAGATTGAGTATTCTTGAAAAGAGTTTTAAAAGAAAGTGAAAAATTTATTTCTGGAATTTGGAAATCTTGTTTCTAGAACTGTAACCATATCTTGGATTAGTTTGGGGTCATAGATGATAAGTATCTTCCGCTGGCATTTATTTATTGATTTAATAGGTTAAATTGGATTGAGGTTTTATAGTGACGACCAAATCCTCTGACCCCGGATTTGGGGGCGTTACATCTTCTCTTTCTCTCTTCTCCCTCATCCTCCTTCACCCTCTCGGCCGAAGCCTCCTCCCCCATTCCCTTCCATTTTTTATTCAATCTCCCACCTTCTTTTAGTGTAATTCCACTTCCTATGCTTAGTTTACACATTTCCCAAAGATTCTTATATTTGAAAGGTGATGATTTAAGGTTACATGTGGTGTTTATGTTCAAACTCAATGAGAAAACCTTTGACTCTTGTGAATCCAAGGTTTCTCCATGAAATACATTACTTATGTGCTAGTAATAGGTATTTTTGTAAAGTAAACTTGATAAAACTCTTTGCATGTTAGTGATCATTCTTGATATAGCTATTTCTAGTCTTGCATGTTAGTTTTAAGATGAGATTTTGATGGAAAAACCATGATATTTTTTCTATTATATTCGAAAGCATGCATGTATGATTAAACTCTTAAATTTTGAATTTGTTTGTGAATAAGAGGAGTTGTTACTATTTTATTTTGCTAAAATTAGTATGCATGATTATTATTGTTGGTTAAGTGCTAAAAGTCAAATTTGGTAAGAAATGATCTCTCTTGCTTCGTCGAAATCTTGTTGATGGTTCACTTGCATTGTTTGTGGTAAATTATTTTCATGAAGGTGCACTAGGGTATGAATGATCTCCACACCTGTTGAGGCATTCGTTTAGGGTATTAGTGCAGTAGGGTTGCTTGGTTAGAGGTTAATCTCTTGGTTTTAAAGTGGGAGTTAAGATGGAAAGGGTTAGAGTAGGACATTTCGATTTTCCAGATTTGCGCACTAGTGGTAGGTGACTTTTTAAATGGGCATTTCTTAGGCCTTGGTAGGCCCGAGCTACAAAGAGTTGGGAATTGATATATATTTGAGTCCAGAAGCAAAATATTTAAGAAAATTTACCATTTAGTGAGGTGCACACACGAAAACACTAAATCTACCGGAACAGGGGACAATTTAGGTTAAGTGTAGTTTGGAGGTCATAAAGTGGTGTTATGTGTAGACCCTCATTAGGACTTGATTAGTATTGATACTAGGATGTCTATGGAAGGTTTTCAAGTCGAAATATGATGGTTTAAGGCACCAAGCATATTTTTGTCAACTTTGAGGGTAGGCCTAGGGAGGCCTAGGTTAGACCTTGGTGTCATTCCAAGTGCATAAGTTAGATTCAAGTCTTAAGAGTCCAGTGGGATAGTTTTGCGAGGAAGGCCTAGAGCAAAAGAGTGTCAAAGACCCTAAGTCACCCAAGGTGTCGCCAAGAGAGTGCAAGTGAGAACAGTACGACTTAACACTTAGTTTTGTGAACCCTATGAGCGAGACTTAGGTAATCCTTAGTGTTTCCAATTAGATAAAGGTCATTAGGGTGTAAGGCCATAGGTATGGTCAAGAGAAATGAGATTTCCAAGCTTAGGCACTTCGGGTTTTGAGACTAGTAAAGTTGCACTACGATAGTCAAATTGTAATATCTGGGATATAGCATGTAATTATTTTTATCAATAAATAATTATTATGTGATTATTATGTGAATTTTGGTGAATTATCAGATGATTGATATTGATATTAAAATGTTTATATGTTATAAAATGTGAGTATTTTAATTTGAATATATCCAGAATAAAGTATAAATAATTTTGGTAATTTTTGGTAATTTTTGAATTGTTATATGATTTTATAAGGATTTATACATTCAATAATTATTTTATGTATAATTATAAAACTATTTTATAAAACCGGGAATCATCCAACTTCAACCGTTTTTGCATTTTTACAACCCGAAACTTTTCGGAAAACTCCTTCCTAACCTAATTTGATTATTCTGAACATTTTTCATGTTTTGACTTTTTCAATCCGGAGTACGGTTTGACCCGTATGAGTCCCGACGCGGAATTTTTGATGCGATAATCATTTTGATAGTTCAATAAAACCCGTATTCTCAAAAGACGGGATATTATTACATTATCTTCGTATAAAGTGATTTATAAGAAGCCCAATTTTGATAATTATCCAAAACTGATATCAAATCGGATCATTTTTGCAGTTACTTAGCGGCTAAGTAAGCTATTTTCAGATCCAATACGATCCAACGGGTATTAAATTCCATAAGTATAAATAGTCTTTTTCTTATTTTCTTTTATTCATATAATCATAAACAAACAGTTAAAACCGATAATTTACGGAGAAAAACACAAAAACCCGTCGTGTTCTTGAGAATCGAATCTAAAAACGAAAGCGTAACCAAACTCAGTTCAAGCATGCAATATACCAAATCGAAGCTCTTAAAAAGTTCTTTCAGAATCAATCATCAGTTTCAGTGCAGAAATCAAGTTTATTTTCCTATTTATTTATTTTAATTCGAATTAATTAATGATTAAAATATGAAATTTTTGATGTTGTTTGTGTGATTTGATGATTTCATCTTGTAGATAATTTTGTCCTGATCATTTTAGTATATTATATGATGAATTTGGAGTTTAATAACATGTAGAAAAATGTGGTTGATATTCTGATTAATAAAATTAGGGTTTTTAATTACTTTAAATGTTTTTAGTCAAATTTGGGAACTTTTAATTCATTTATTTTGGGATTGATTGAATAGTATCAGCTTGTAGATTGTCCAAAAATAAATCAATTCATGTATTTAAGTTTTCTGTTGGAAGTCTGGGTCGGGTTGGCCGGAAAAGCTTCGAGCTCGCCGGCGCTAATGGCGAGTTTCGTCGGAAAATGCATCCCTGGGGTTATGAACAAAAACGAAGCATAGCTTTAAGTTGCTATCAGGACCAGGAGTTTGTTAGTGCAAAGAATCAAATTAAACGATTCGTGATTGTCACGAATTCGACTCGCCGGAAAAGAATCCGTTCACCGGATTCTGGAGAAGGAGCGGCGGGTTGAACGGGTTCTTCATGAACCGTTTAGCTGACCCGTTAGACCCGGTTTTGATCTTTTAGAATCCTATTTTCAATCCTGAAATCTGTTTTTGCATATTTTTATTTAAAAATTAGTTTAAAATTCTATTATATTTCTAAAAATTCATTTTAAATTCCAAAAATCAATATTTATTATTGTGAAAATTATTTTAATTTGAAAATAAATCTAAATTATTTAATTATTAAATTTTAGTTGATAATTAATTATTTAATTAGTCAATTAATTTAAATATTAATTTATTAATTAATTTAATTAGTTATCAATTAATTTGAATTAATAATTTAATTAGATTTAATTATTTGTTTTGATTTAAAAATTTCGAAAAATAGTTTCGAGCTTTAAAATATTATTTTAAATTATTTTCAAGGCTCGATAATTATTATTAAATGATTTTAAAGTCAGATTCGGGTGTTCGAACCTTGTTATTTAATTATAAAATGATTCAAAGACCCGATTTAATTCCGAATAATGTTAAAAAATGCGTATTAAATACCTGGAAAATCATTTTAACCCCGAATCTTTTTTGAAAAATTATTTTGATTGAATATCTTACGTGCTATGTGTTATATGTGATCTGATTGATGTATAATATACCTGTATGTGCATTGTTTGACGGTTTTTAACGTAACTTTCAATTCGTAAGTCGGATTTGGGTGAACCGAAGGGTAAATAGAAGCTTGTAACGAATATAATGAGATGAGAATTAATATTGATAAATACATATGATATCTAACAGAGGAAGCGAGACGTAAAAAGGGAAAGCAAGTGGTCAGTGATTGAGAATCAATAGACGAGTACAAGCAAAGTGAAAGCGGATTGATAAGGCAAGTATCCCTGAACTTTCTTGTAGTATAATTGCAAGTATTCTCAAACCTTCTTGTTATATATTGCAAGTATTTTTGAACTTTTTTCATATATATTGTTAAGTATTCCAAGTAGTTCTTATTTTATATTGCAAGTGCTTTGAAGTACTTAACCCTAAACCCTGATTCTTGTTATTGATCTTTGAGCCGTAAGCCTTATTCATTGTAAACCATTGATTTTTGAATTCCCAGATACAAACCACACGTATACGATACTACTACACAAATACATATATACCTCATACAGATCCCTGAAATGGAATTGTTTAACACGCGAACCTTTATACCATGTATAACAGAAGACCAATCTTTGTACCATTAAACCTTTGGTCTTCTACTTTCTGATTCTTTCCTTGGATGATAGCCAATCTTCATGATTACCTTGTTATACCTTCATGGTGTTATGAATTACCGTATACTTTGAGATAAATATTGTTTATGGTTCAGTTTATTGATTTACATTATTTATCATGTTGATACTATATAATTGGATTATTTTTAAATATAGACCAGATTCGTGGTCGGACCAGTTTCGTGGTCATGATAGGCCAATGTGTGCCTTGGATCCAATATAAAGACAGAACTGTGAGCCTTGCTCGGGGTTAGTGCGTGACTGATCAGCAGCCTAACCTTGATTTTTTTAAAAAAAATGAATATCCAATTCTAATCATTGCTTGCCAAGAAATTGATTGTAACACCCCCAAATCCGGGGTCGGAGATCCGGGTTGTCACGAGTTCCATTTCCCTTAAAAACACCCAATCTTAATAAATAATCAACTACTCTGTACTATGACCCCACCATTAAACACACACACCACAAGTTATAGCCTCAGAGATGAATATCCAAAAATAATCACAAGTCGTTTTATTCCACAATTATATGCCAATACACCTTAAACAAGTTTCTGAATAAATTTACATTTCTTTGCCATTATTACAATTCATAAATATACATAATATGATACATCAAAAGTTGAAAGCCTAGCCTATTGGTAGTTCCTACCTCAGCTACAACGACATCAACGCCTATAGGAAACTGCAGAACGTTTCCTATCCGCTCGCGAATTGGGAGCTTGGTCATGTTCATCTTGTCTATCTGATGTTGTGTGATGAAAGAAGAAAGCAAGGGTGAGCAGCAAGCCCACCAAAATAATATGTATAATGATTAACAATATATGAGCCTTCTCATAGTACTCATGAAAGTCTTGGTCAAAAGAAATGAACCAAGTTGATATCTTAATGCGATGAAGTCGCAAAATATTCAGTATATATATATACATATATATTTTACAAAATATGGGAAGTCCTCTTCCATGCATAATACACACAGAGTTCCAGTGTATAACTGTATAAAAATATCGTTGCAAGGTGATCTCATATATCTAACCTTGTCTCAACGTTTTTCTGAAAATCTTTGTCATGCATAAGATAATCATTTACTAGATATAAGTTTAAAAGATGAAGTTACAAGATACTCCAATATACTTATATCTTTTCCAAATACTACTTGAACTACCACCGTTCAAGTTATAATTAGTTCAAAAGTTCATCACATAGATGAGACTACAAGATAATACTTGAATAGATTCAACCTTTAAAATATCATCAAAATAAAATGAAGTTATGAGATACTTCATTTGATGTAAACATCATTTTGAAATCTTGACCCTGCCAACACTCAACAATCGCCCAACCGTAGCCTTTCTATCGAAGTGCTCTGGGTAGTGTTGCAGAAATTATCCAATTGGATGATGAACTCATTACGGGAGTTTGCCGCGCCAGGAAGACCACTTACGATGATCAGTCGTAGTAGTACAACCCCACCATTTTCTACATGTAGAGGAGAACCTGTCGGATTTACTTGTCAACCGAACACCGAACTCCTAAGGAATGGACCGCCTTAGCGGAACTTCCAGGCCATTTGGGCCAATATAATAAGGCTGGGCCGGCGCTACTCGGCCACTTACGCCACTCCTAGTTCAGATGAAATCCATGACTCTGAAACGTAAAGCTCGTCCCCACTTTCCCCAAGTAGAAACTTGTTGATACGGCTCCACCAAGAAGTCGTATCTAGTTGGAAAGGAAAACTCACCGATATTTCCCAGGCGATGCCTGTTAATGGATTAACTTGTTCCAAGAATTTTACTTCCCGAGTGTTGGGTAAGTAATCAATTCATTTATCAAAACAACAACCTTGTTGCGAATATAAAATACACCACAGAGCCGGATCCCTCAGGTTTTGAGCGAGTATTTAAATCCCCTTAAAAAGGAAGATCTTAAATATAAAAATGAGTTTTGGGATCTGCTCTAACTTTTAAAAATCATTTTGAAGACTCGAAAACACTTTATAGAGTGTTTGGAGTAAAGCTGATTTAATGAAGTAAATCAGTCCCCAGAATATTTAGAAAATGACTGAATATTATTATTTAAATAATATTCCCATAAAGAATAATCTTTATAAAAATAATTGAAGTAGAAGTTTTAAAACTTATACTTGAAACGAATATTAAATAACCAAAGATATACTTATATGAAAGTACTATCTTTATTTGAATAATCGAAAATAAGTTTGATTATTTACACCTTATTCTTTAATAAAATAAAGAATATATCTCAGCAAATAATCGGAGTCATAGATCCTCAAATGAATATTCAAAAATATTCATTAAATAATATAAACTGAGTCATAAGTCCTCGAATGAATATTCAAATAATATTCAGATAATAAAATAAAAGGAGTCATACATCCTCAATTGAATATTCAAATAATATTCAATAAATAATATAAAGGAGTCATAAGTCCTCGAATGAATATTCAAGATAATATTCATTAATAAAATAAAGTTATCGAATAAACTTTATTCGATTAATAGTTTTGAAAACTATAACCATACATATATATAAATATATATATATATAAAATCTACTCGGGATCCTCGACTCCCGGTTTTAGAAAATGTTTTCACCTTTGGGTCCCTCTACTATGGGTATATGCAAATTACTGCTATTCTCTAGCATAGGTATTATCAACTGAACCAACAGATATATATGGCAAGAATACGAAACAGGCATGTATATATATACCATATCAGCATGCTTCCATATATCGCAACATTTGCTAATTAACCAACATGCATCTATCACAAGATAATGCATATACATATATACATCACAACAACAGTATAACGGGTAGAAAACTTGCCTGAGCGACTTGGGGTGATAAAAGGCTCGGGACGAGTCTGGTAACCTATAAACAACAAGTAAGTTGGAATTAAACCAAAGTCACTTGTAAATCTATACTTTAACTAACTTAGACTCTAACGCTTGTTTTGCGCTCACTGATTCGCTTAAGTCACTCGGGTACCCTCGGCTCCACCATTTTTAATAATTTAACCTTTACGAGTTTTAAAGCGATTCCTTCGCGAGTGTCTTACCAACTGCCTAACACTCTTACCATAATTGTTTCATACATTAATTAACCCTTTTTGGTCTTTAACCTATGTTTCAAAGTAAGGCGAGGGGAAATGATTCGTTCGCGAAATGCCGTTACTTGAAACGGTCGTTTCTCCTGAACCGTACATCGGAATCAAACGAACTACATATCAAAACGAAGCTCGTAACATGAACTATCTAAAAATGGCAATGGTCATAATCTAGCAGGGAGTTCTCGGGTCCAAATGTTATGAACAAAAGCAGTCTAAAGTAAATCGGACATTACGACGGCTATGTTTACGCGATTTTTAATGTTTAAACTACTCCAATTAACCACCAACCAACTCATAACCATCAATACAACAAAACTTCACCGAAACCATACCACATCAGTCCATAATCTCCAAGGTTTTCAACTCAAACAACCACAATCAAGACCTATGAACTATAATCAAGCTTCAATTACCAAAACACTTCCAAATCAAACCAAACTACTAATAATCACAATCCATGCTTCTCATTTCACAAAACCAGCCATTAAACTTACTAACAAATAAAGTAAAGGCTAGGGTTTGAAGTTTATACCTTCCTTGGGAGGTGTTAAGTTGCTAGGAAGCCTTAGGGAGCCTCCTACAAGCTTGATCTTTCCAAAGAAATCAAGAACACAAAGTTAGGCTTTGAAGTTTCTAAAAGTCCGATTTAAAGAACTGTAAAAATGAGGGTCTTACCATGATTATTTGGACAAGACTTGTGAACAAGAGTTGTAGGTCATCTCAATACCTTTCCAATGAGCTATAGAACACAATATTTGAGTGAGAAATGAAGGAGATACATCAGTTTTAGTGTGCTGGTTCTGTTTTGGCCGAGAGCATGAAGAACAATGCCTTGGTTTCTTTTTGATTTTGATGAAAAATGATTTGCTTGGCTTGGTTGGTTTGATTTTTGTGTTTGTTTTAGTAAATTACCTAGTTGCCCTTGATTTTGTGTGGTTAAAAAGCCACCACATCTCCTTCCTTCCCATGTCATGCTTGTGTCATCCTCATGATGTCATCCTCCCCTCCTTGTCCTCTTCTCATTGGTTGGGTGACATCATCCTCTCTAATCCCTTTGATTAACTTCCTAATTGTTTGCCTAATGACCGCTGATCTGTTATACTGTTCGCTTAACTTTCGTTTTCGTTTATCGTTTGAGGGATCATACCCGGGATCTTATTACTTAGGTTCCCTTAACCTTTCTCAATACATTATATTCCTTTTTATGATCCTCTATTATAATCCTTTAATTTAAATCCTTTTATCCTGCTACCTTATACTCAATTCTTTCCGTATCTATTGGATTTCCGGGAAAAATCAAAGTGTTCGGATTTGGATTCTGACGATCTTTACATACACTTATATCCCATATAAAGTACTAATAAAATCTCAGAATATCCATATCAGAACCCCTACATAGTGTGGCATGAAAAGTTTTCTCATTCAGCAAAAACACTATTCATAAGGGTTTCAAAATTTCCCAAAAATTGGGGTTATTACAGTCTCCCCTCCTTAAAAGGATTCCGTCCCGGAATCAGATAGAAAATGAATTGGGATACTTTCTTAGCATTACACTTTCTAACTCTCAAATAAATTTTCCCACATTGTGGTTCTTCCATCAAACTCTGAATAGTTTGATAAGCCTTCTCATAAGCACTTGTTCCCTTTTCACTCTACAACCCTTCCTGGTTGCTCCATATAGGTTACGTCGGGTTGCATATCTATGCGCTCATATGCCCCTATTTATCTGGCATCTGAATTACACTTCCTTAACACTGATACGTGAGACACGTTACGACCTGCTACATGTTCGGGGTTAGGGCTAGCTCCTATGCTATCCTCCCAATACGTCTTAATATATCCAAGGGTCCAACAATTCGTGGACTTAGCTTTCATTTCTTTCCGAACCTCATCCTTCATTTCCAAGGAAATACCTATAACAACACTAGGTCCCCTATTTCATACTCTTTTTCCTTTCGTGTCAAATCAACATACTTATCATGTCCATCTTGGGCTACTACCAGCCGTCCTCTGATTAGATCTATCATATCCTTGGCCCTTTGGACCACTGCTGGTCCGAGCATCTTGCGCTCTACAACTTCATCCTAACATAAGAGAGATCGACATTGTCTTCCCTCAAGGATCTCATAAGGCGATATCTCAATACTGACATATGATCTATTGTCGTAAGAAAACTCAATCCGTGTTAAGTGATCATTCCAATTTCTTTCAAGTCTATTGCACAGACTCTCATTATAGCTTTTAGCATTAGAGCTTTTGCTTCTCAATACCCATTCTTTTCCAGTTTGTAATCGCTACTACCTTCCGTTCCTAATATTATACTGGTTATACTTTTGCTCGTTAGCGTTCTATGACCTTTTAATAACCACGTCAACCTTAGTATCACGAATGTGTTTCCATTCCGAATACCACCAAAATTTTACTACTCCTTTTTCAGCTGTTTCTATTATCGAAAGCTTAATCCTTCATATAGAAGTAAAAGAATTTATTGAGAGATCACTATGATCATGAACACTTGTTTTATCGCATAGTTAGTACAGAAGGTGGCCAGCCTTTAGTACTTGACAAGCAATTAAACAATAGGTGGTATCCTACTAGGCTTATATCACACAGATAGATAGTCATTCGGCAATACCTCCCCTTCTGGAAGGGTTGTTCTTCTCAGCTTATACAAAATGAAAAGAAGAGAAACGAACGAATTGAAGAGAATTGTATATATGAAAAAAAAATATACTGCCACAAAATATCTGGCTTGGAACCTACCTCTGAACTATAGAGGTTTGTCATAGAAGAACAAAACATATATGTATTTATATCAACATCAAGTATTATAGCATCGCATTTCACGTGCCTAAATATTTTTGCTATTCCGTCCATCATTCTATGGACCCATGCTCTTCCTCGAGCTTATACTCAATCACCTTTGAAACTCCCTCGACATCGAAAATCGAATCTGGAATCTCATTTTATACATCATCGATACTAGAATTCTGTGCTTGCACCGCAACCTTTCTCGTATAGTAATACGACTCTCTATTGATAAGAGGGAATAAATATTCAATAGGTAGATACTCTACTTAATTAGTCTATCAATGATAACTTATACACTACCACTACCCGATTAGTGGTACTCAATCTCAAAACCCATTCCAGTACAACTCTCACGGTTGTAATCAGCTCATTACTCGCAGAATCATTACTGCATTACTATGGTCCACCACTGGCCCACTGTCATCATTCACTTTCCATGAAATCTTAATATCTAACTATACGGAGTCCATACATGTCGTATCGATTCATTCTAAGGAGGTAACATAATCACCATTCCTGATTCATGAAGAACACTCCTGATCCTGACATACATACATGACATGAAGCAGATAAAATTGCAGAAGAGTTTCAATCAAAGCAACGGTAGCAGGTTAATACCATTCTAAACCATATGCCTTAAATAGAAGACTTACTCAAAGGTTCGTCTAGTCCTTTTTGAAACATGGTCCTGGCTAATCTCAAGATAGTATCTTCTGAGATAGATAGCCCGCTCATGGCGATTACACGAATTAAACCTTTACCAACTACTATTACGGTTGGGTATTGCACAGTCATCAGAAGGAATGTCAATCTTCCAAACCATAATACAACCTGCATAGCTTTAACCATCATCACTGTATTCCTTTGGCACAAGCGCCTATAATTATCCTCTTACCTTTAAAGTGTCGGCCACCTCTTTGGCCTTTCCTGATAGTAAAATTTCCTTACAGTCAATGTCATTTTAACCACCTCCAAATAAATTTTCTAACTTATTTCAATCACAGCTTATGTGAAGATGTTTTCCTTAAAATCTGATGAGTAAAATTTTTTTTTTATCATTTTTCCATAAGTTATTGCCTCAGTCTTTAGCGGTTAATCACTATCATGACTGACTCTCAATCATAATTAGAACATCTTTTATCTTAAGTCCTAATTGCCCTAAACAATTTCGAGCATTACTGGTTCAATCCATACTTTCTCGTGGTTTAACACGTGCCCCACTTGGCAACATTATAATTACGTCATATTTCCTTTATCAACATTTCTATTCTTGAGAATTTTGAATATTACCTTTCTCCTTGTAAAACCTCTAAGGTTATCCTTCAATCGTTCCTCCTGTATTCCCTAGATACAGGGCATATTAAAATACCATTTACTATTACTAGAACCATTGTTTATATACTTCTGAAAAATTTCTCCACTGATTTTTAAAGGTTGTTGTTACATTAACCCTTTCCAAATCATACTGTCAAAACTCATACTGTCCCTATTAAGGGTGAAATTCCAACCTTTATGCATTCCCCTAGGATTCATTTTAAGTTACCGATGTTCTATCCTTGATTTCACCTTTAAAAGGTACCTGCATCCTTCCATGGATAAATCAAGTCATATATCCCTGATAAGGGTGTCTTATTCAATCATTCCCACCTCGATAGTCTATACCTAACTTCATAATAGCATCTTTATTCAAATTCAGGTCAATCCATATGGCCTCCAAAAGATAACAATCCGCTTTTCTTTCCTGATTTGGTAATGATAACATGGATGTTCTGGAAGATATTGGTCATGTTCAACGTGAACTTCTTCTTAATAATTCCTTATTTACTTTTTTTGTTTATCTCAACAGTCATCTCAATGTTGGGATATCTTTCATATCTGGCATCTCCCTTTCTGGGTATCATGCCACCGGTCTTACACTTTACCTTCTTGAAGGTCACTTCCTTCATCCAATTTTCTTAATTTCTTACTTTCTTGTCTCCTCAGTCTATCCGCGTCTCATTATTTATCCTTCGAATTATCTCAAGGTTTCCTCGAATCTTCCCAACTTACAGGGGATAAAATATATGTATCTCTTATACCTTCAACCATCAATTTAACTCATGGTGAATCACTCTCATCCGGACGATTACATACTTTTCTATTTCTATTTCTACGAGTCTTTAGGGTTTCCTCATACCCAACTCCCTTATCATTCCTCAAACTCTCTTGCCTTTATATTCCTTTCTCTTATCGTTATTTCATGAACCAACACAACATAAGCATTGATTTCAAACATCCCGTCATTCTGGATTCGTGTCTTCAGAACGAATCTTGATAACTTTTACAACTTAGATTCATAATTCATCATACTCGTCTGCCTTTGTTCTGGCTCTTAAGCTTTTACACTATCTCCATAACCTTGGGAAGTACTTTCCTGAAAACAATTGACTGAACTTAAATCAGTTTATTATAATCTCTTGCTCCGTGCCTTCCTTGGCCTTTCACCAGCGGGTGGTCTCTCTCTTAGGAGGGTAAGTGACAAAACAGTCTTTTGTGGTTCGTCAATCATTTAGAATCTCAAATGATTCATCTATTTCCTTTAGCCAGGCTCTTGCCTCGACTGGGTCAGCTTGTTCCTTGGAACTCTGAGAGCTTAGCGACTTAAAGGTCATGAAAGAATTTCCCACCGCACTGTCTCCTCAGGGTGGTGGTTGGGGATAATAGTCTAAGTTCTCTTTAGACAGGTCCATGAATTGCCGTATAGGGGTACCATCTCGGGTCTCCTTTCCTTACTCGACTTTTGTTTCCTCAGTCTAAATATTTCTTCCTACTCCCCATGATTGGGGTCATCTTACATAATTTAAATCCTCATTTTCCACTTCATCATGTTATGGGTTCCTTTTGTCTTGGTGGCAACCTCCCTGACTATCACGTTCGGGGTTTGCTCTAACTCTTATTCCTCAAACTAGCTTTCATCTAAGATTTCATCTTTAAGCTCTTAAACATTTGGAACCCAAATTCTATAGGAATACCTCATTATTCCCTTATCATCTCTCTCGGTATTAATCTCATATCTATTTGTTGGCTCTCTGCCTTCATTCATCACTTTTACTGGCACAATATGTTCTTTTCCAATAATTCGGGCTGTATTGCTATCTCAAACAGCTTTTCGGTACCGGCTCCGGTTACCTTCACTACTATTTCCATTTTCTCAAAATCTCTTATAAACTCTCCAAAAGACATTATCATCTTGAGTCTCTCCTTTTTACTAAGGGCATCAGCCACCATATTGGCTTTCCCCGAATGATAAAGAATCTCCCAATCATAATTCTTGATTAGCTCTAACCGCCTCCTCTGGCGTATGTTGAGCTCTTTCTACGTAAGAATGTACTAGAGCTCCTATGGTTTGTGAATCTCACACTTCTTCCCATACAAGTAGTGCCTCAAATCTTTAGGGCAAAACTATTGCCACGAGCCCAAGCTCATGGGTGGGGATATCGAATTTTAAATTCCCTTAATTGTCTTGACGCAGACGCGATTATCTTGCTGTGCTATATAAGAAGCACCCTAATTCCTTATGCGAAGCGTCACTTACAAATCACAAAATCTCCTTTTTCCCTCCGGCAACGCCAACATAGGGGCCGTCACCAACCTTTGCTTCAGTTCTTAAAAGCTGTTCTCGCATTTCTCTGCCTATTCGAACTTCTCAGTCTTATGAGTAAGCCGCGTTAAAGGGGCTACTATCTTTACAAACTTGAACGAACCTCTGGTAGTGACCGACCAATCCTACCTCTGGTAGTCGACCTAACCATGGTCATCAATTCATCAGTGGTCTTTTATTCATTCTTGTCAGGATCCTCCATGGGATCCTTCTCAGCAACTATCCCTTCTAGGACAACATCCTCAACCGCTACATTCTCAATATCAACATCATCCGGTCCTGCATTAGGACACTCTATCGGATCCACAATCCGATCTCCAATTAGTAATAAACATCATCGCGCTGTTGCTCCTCAACCTCAGGGTTCGGAGTCCCGCTACCATCTACGATAACGAACTACGCTTCTATCCCGATATTTATAAGGGTTCCCATAATAGTTTTAACTGTCAGTGCTACGTTAAGTAGCCCGATTATGAACTTGGCAAGAGTTCTTATTATCTTAGTGAACTTAATATCTTAACGTCACATCATCTCTGAGGTTTATAACGCTTAGCTCTGATACCACTTCTGTAACACCCCCAAATCCGGGGTCAGAGATCCGGGTTGTCACGAGTTCCATTTCCCTTAAAAACACCCAATCTTAATAAATAATCAACTACTCTGTACTATGACCCCACCATTAAACACACACACCACAAGTTATAGCCTCAGAGATGAATATCCAAAAATAATCACAAGTCGTTTTATTCCACAATTATATGCCAATACACCTTAAACAAGTTTCTGAATAAATTTACATTTCTTTGCCATTATTACAATTCATAAATATACATAATATGATACATCAAAAGTTGAAAGCCTAGCCTATTGGTAGTTCCTACCTCAGCTACAGCGACATCAACGCCTATAGGAAACTGCGGAACGTTTCCTATCCGCTCGCGAATTGGGAGCTTGGTCATGTTCATCTTGTCTATCTGATGTTGTGTGATGAAAGAAGAAAGCAAGGGTGAGCAGCAAGCCCACCAAAATAATATGTATAATGATTAACAATATATGAGCCTTCTCATAGTACTCATGAAAGTCTTGGTCAAAAGAAATGAACCAAGTTGATATCTTAATGCGATGAAGTCGCAAAATATTCAGTATATATATATACATATATATTTTTCAAAATATGGGAAGTCCTCTTCCATGCATAATACACACAGAGTTCCAGTGTATAACTGTATAAAAATATCGTTGCAAGGTGATCTCATATATCTAACCTTGTCTCAACATTTTTCTGAAAATCTTTGTCATGCGTAAGATAATCATTTACTAGATATAAGTTTAAAAGATGAAGTTACAAGATACTCCAATATACTTATATCTTTTCTAAATACTACTTGAACTACCACCGTTCAAGTTATAATTAGTTCAAAAGTTCATCACATAGATGAGACTACAAGATAATACTTGAATAGATTCAACCTTTAAAATATCATCAAAATAAAATGAAGTTATGAGATACTTCATTTGATGTAAACATCATTTTGAAATCTTGACCCTGCCAACACTCAACAATCGCCCAACCGTAGCCTTTCTATCGAAGTGCTCTGGGTAGTGTTGCAGAAATTATCCAATTGGATGATGAACTCATTACGGGAGTTTGCCGCGCCAGGAAGACCACTTACGATGATCAGTCGTAGTAGTACAACCCCACCATTTTCTACATGTAGAGGAGAACCTGTCGGATTTACTTGTCAACCGAACACTGAACTCCTAAGGAATGGACCGCCTTAGCGGAACTTCCAGGCCATTTGGGCCAATATAATAAGGCTGGGCCGGCGCTACTCGGCCACTTACGCCACTCCTAGTTCAGATGAAATCCATGACTCTGAAACGTAAAGCTCGTCCCCACTTTCCCCAAGTAGAAACTTGTTGATACGGCTCCACCAAGAAGTCGTATCTAGTTGGAAAGGAAAACTCACCGATATTTCCCAGGCGATGCCTGTTAATGGATTAACTTGTTCCAAGAATTTTACTTCCCGAGTGTTGGGTAAGTAATCAATTCATTTATCAAAACAACAACCTTGTTGCGAATATAAAATACACCACAGAGCCGGATCCCTCAGGTTTTGAGCGAGTATTTAAATCCCCTTAAAAAGGAAGATCTTAAATATAAAAATGAGTTTTGGGATCCGCTCTAACTTTTAAAAATCATTTTGAAGACTCGAAAACACTTTATAGAGTGTTTGGAGTAAAGCTGATTTAATGAAGTAAATCAGTCCCCAGAATATTTAGAAAATGACTGAATATTATTATTTAAATAATATTCCCATAAAGAATAATCTTTATAAAAATAATTGAAGTAGAAGTTTTAAAACTTATACTTGAAACGAATATTAAATAACCAAAGATATACTTATACGAAAGTACTATCTTTATTTGAATAATCGAAAATAAGTTTGATTATTTACACCTTATTCTTTAATAAAATAAAGAATATATCTCAGCAAATAATCGGAGTCATAGATCCTCAAATGAATATTCAAAAATATTCATTAAATAATATAAACTGAGTCATAAGCCCTCGAATGAATATTCAAATAATATTCAGATAATAAAATAAAAGGAGTCATACATCCTCAATTGAATATTCAAATAATATTCAATAAATAATATAAAGGAGTCATAAGTCCTCGAATGAATATTCAAGATAATATTCATTAATAAAATAAAGTTATCGAATAAACTTTATTCGATTAATAGTTTTGAAAACTATAACCATACATATATATAAATATATATATATATAAAATCTACTCGGGATCCTCGACTCCCGGTTTTAGAAAATGTTTTCACCTTTGGGTCCCTCTACTATGGGTATATGCAAATTACTGCTATTCTCTAGCATAGGTATTATCAACTGAACCAACAGATATATATGACAAGAATACGAAACAGGCATGCATATATATACCATATCAGCATGCTTCAATATATCGCAACATTTGCTAATTAACCAACATGCATCTATCACAAGATAATGCATATACATATATACATCACAACAACAGTATAACGGGTAGAAAACTTGCCTGAGCGACTTGGGGTGATAAAAGGCTCGGGACGAGTCTGGTAACCTATAAACAACAAGTAAGTTGGAATTAAACCAAAGTCACTTGTAAATCTATACTTTAACTAACTTAGACTCTAACGCTTGTTTTGCGCTCACTGATTCGCTTAAGTCACTCGGGTACCCTTGGCTCCACCATTTTTAATAATTTAACCTTTACGAGTTTTAAAGCGATTCCTTCGCGAGTGTCTTACCAACTGCCTAACACTCTTACCATAATTGTTTCATACATTAATTAACCCTTTTTGGTCTTTAACCTATGTTTCAAAGTAAGGCGAGGGGAAATGATTCGTTCGCGAAATGCCGTTACTTGAAACGGTCGTTTCTCCTGAACCGTACATCGGAATCAAACGAACTACATATCAAAACGAAGCTCGTAACATGAACTATCTAAAAATGGCAATGGTCATAATCTAGCAGGGAGTTCTCGGGTCCAAATGTTATGAACAAAAGCAGTCTAAAGTAAATCGGACATTACGACGGCTATGTTTACGCGATTTTTAATGTTTAAACTACTCCAATTAACCACCAACCAACTCATAACCATCAATACAACAAAACTTCACCGAAACCATACCACATCAGTCCATAATCTCCAAGGTTTTCAACTCAAACAACCACAATCAAGACCTATGAACTATAATCAAGCTTCAATTACCAAAACACTTCCAAATCAAACCAAACTACTAATAATCACAATCCATGCTTCTCATTTCACAAAACCAGCCATTAAACTTACTAACAAATAAAGTAAAGGCTAGGGTTTGAAGTTTATACCTTCCTTGGGAGGTGTTAAGTTGCTAGGAAGCCTTAGGGAGCCTCCTACAAGCTTGATCTTTCCAAAGAAATCAAGAACACAAAGTTAGGCTTTGAAGTTTCTAAAAGTCCGATTTAAAGAACTGTAAAAATGAGGGTCTTACCATGATTATTTGGACAAGACTTGTGAACAAGAGTTGTAGGTCATCTCAATACCTTTCCAATGAGCTACAGAACACAATATTTGAGTGAGAAATGAAGGAGATACATCAGTTTTAGTGTGCTGGTTCTGTTTTGGCCGAGAGCATGAAGAACAATGCCTTGGTTTCTTTTTGATTTTGATGAAAAATGATTTGCTTGGCTTGGTTGGTTTGATTTTTGTGTTTGTTTTAGTAAATTACCTAGTTGCCCTTGATTTTGTGTGGTTAAAAAGCCACCACATCTCCTTCCTTCCCATGTCATGCTTGTGTCATCCTCATGATGTCATCCTCCCCTCCTTGTCCTCTTCTCATTGGTTGGGTGACATCATCCTCTCTAATCCCTTTGATTAACTTCCTAATTGTTTGCCTAATGACCGCTGATCTGTTATACTGTTCGCTTAACTTTCGTTTTCGTTTATCGTTTGAGGGATCATACCCGGGATCTTATTACTTAGGTTCCCTTAACCTTTCTCAATACATTATATTCCTTTTTATGATCCTCTATTATAATCCTTTAATTTAAATCCTTTTATCCTGCTACCTTATACTCAATTCTTTCCGTATCTATTGGATTTCCGGGAAAAATCAAAGTGTTCGGATTTGGATTCTGACGATCTTTACATACACTTATATCCCATATAAAGTACTAATAAAATCTCAGAATATCCATATCAGAACCCCTACATAGTGTGGCATGAAAAGTTTTCTCATTCAGCAAAAACACTATTCATAAGGGTTTCAAAATTTCCCAAAAATTGGGGTTATTACATTGATGTCCTATATCCTTTCAATTGATCATTGTTTAATCTCAGTTTTATTATTGTGACTTGCTGAGCTAGTTAGCTCACTCTTGCAAATCTGTTTATGTTCTTTTCCAGTTAAAAAGGAAACTGGTGGTAGCGAGGATCCTCAGACAAGTGTGCGAGCTAGGTTTCCAGGTTGAAATGGAATAAGCTAGCAGAAGATGTTTGTTATAGTTTGTGTTGAAAGTTTGTAAGACTGTTTTATTTCAGTAGTAAGATAAATAAATTGGAATTCGGTATATTTGTAATATAAATAAGGTTGTAGCTTGTGGGCATACTTTAAACTGTTGCGATCCGTGATTATGGTAAGTAGGGTCACTACATATATAATTATCATAAAAAGATTTATATATGGTTTGTGTGTGTGTTGTGAACCCCAAATTTCTTACCCGGGTTTGGAGGGCGCCACACAAATTGTGGAGATTAGTTGAGTGAGATCATTCAATACCCAATGATGCACCAAGTCTAAATAATATATTGCATGTACTTATCTGTGCTTATGTGCTCCAAAGTGTTATAGTGCTATATATTTATATATAGTAATGTGTGTTGACTTGAGGTCTTATGCGAAGTAAGATGCTAAATGCTACTTGGAGTCGAATTATGCATTAGCATTAGGATCGATTGTTCTTATAAGAGTTTTTTATAATGAGAGTATTATTATGGTGTAGGATCAAGTGAAGATAGGAAGCTTGGCGTCAAGGTCAAGTAGTGGTCCCGGTTGCTCCTAAGCCAAGTCGAGTTCTAGATAAGCCTTCTCTAAGGCAAGTGTCCTTGAACCTTCTTGTGATGTTGCAAGTTTATTCTAAATTTTTAAGATATACTGCAAGTGCACCTCCCCTTCATAGCTAATTTTATACAAGTATTTCTCCCTTGTCAATTCTATTTTTGTGCAAGTACCTTAAGAAAAGGAAAATCCCTTATGATACACCAGATCTGGCTCGGTTATTGTGATTATCACATTTATTCCAAGTTCATTTATACACTAATAAAGATCATTTGCTTATCTACGTCTTGCCACCACTTGACTTAATACCTATAATTGCCATTCTTCGATTGTTCGTACCATATTAAAATACCTTTGTAAGTTCCAACATTTCAACTTCCATGATCATAAAATCCCTATTGATTTTATATTGTATCTCCTTATACCTATGATACATTGAGATATCAATAATCCAACTACATACTTCTTCATTACTCTTTATTATGAAACCCAAACTTTGTCACTAGATATATGCCATGTATTACCCTCAAAATTTGAGATCCCTGTCTTGTTGATTATTGTTATGGTTCTTTTTTAATACTTTCTTCCTTGGTTGATAAACAATTGATATTCATATTTTATGACCCTAGTAGTGAGAAGTTGATTTATTTCTGATAAGAATTCCATAACTCCAATCCTTGACTGATAATTTAAATTATATCATTTAGAATTCTTGTAATTTCTCTCTAGCATCAGTTTTTATAAAAGATAATTGCTCTTCAAATAAAAGAATATTTTCTTAAGACTGGTGAATTGGAATAAGACGAAAGTCCCTTTCACACATATTATATTAGGCTTAAAAGTTGTCTAGGGATCCCAACTAAAAATTGTTAGAACCCAGCGAGGTTCGGGATTACTTCGTGGCTGATCACCGACTGTAATCCATAGCATCATAAATAATTTTGAGCAATGATTTGGTTAAAAATATTTTTACTTGAATAATGATGCCATCCACCCCAATTTCGATTTATGAATTTCTATGATGTTAATTTCTGTCTTATGATATACCTTGTTGAGCGTTTGGCTCACTTTTTGCTATTTATTCATGTTATCTCAGCTAGCAAGTATGGTTAGATTCAAGCAGACTGCTCGTAATTCTACCAGTGGAGATGTTGAGGCTTATGTGAGTGTTAGGGTGAAAACACGTGCTAAAATTACATGCAAGTATACGCGTTAGCAAGTAGTATAAGATATAAATTAGATTCGTACCCACAGAGACTCTTTTTAGTTAACTTAAGATTAAGCACCTATGCAACAATGGTATGGCTATCGCTCAATGCTAAGGCAATAACAAGTTGAGATATTTATAACTAAAATTAATCTAACGTGCAATTAACTAAGAAAAAAGTGATTAAAATTACTATATGAGACAAACATGGGATTCTAACTTCATTACTACTTCATTCAAAGTCATTGTTCTTAACCTTAGCATGCAATGGTGATGACAACTAATCAAATAACACGAAACTAGTAAACACCAACTTTCGTTGTACGAATACCCTACTACCAGACATCCACAAAAGAGATAGAAGCTGAATAGACACCAATTATGTTGAGACCCTATATATCTATAAAATTTGACAACATAAAGGTTTAATGAACAAGTTATCTATCGTGATTAATTAAGGCAAGTAAGATGGTTAAAATTACCTACGAATCATGCATAATAAATATATGAAGCTATGCAAGCATGGCAAGTTCTAAACCTCTATATTCACTGTCACTTTAATAGATATTAACCCGCTATCTTATATGTTCACGACGCACATAAGACGAATAAGCACAACCAATACTAGGATATCATACAATCACCACACACTAAGATATTGAAATAAATTAACTATAGAAATCCATAAGTAAATCCGTTAGAGCCCCATTACAACGATTAGTTCATAACCGAACTCATCGTCACCATGGGTTCGAATGAAAGCAAGGTAAATAAACTAAGATAAACTAGGTCTGAAATAACTGAATAATAATAACACAGTACGATAACAAGAGTATTAGGTTCAAACAACAAAGAAAACAAACATCCAAGATTACCACTTAAGCAAAGAATCACAAGTAATAACAAGATCTCCTTCTCCTTCGTTGTATCGTGGTATTAGGTATTCTTGCCGCTTTCTCATTGCTCTTCTATATGAAAAATGTCTTTTAAAAATCTTTAAATACCAGCTCAAAAGATCAGAAGTCCAGCAAATCAATCTTCCAATAGAATCAAGATTCTTAAAATTTGTCCTAGCGCGGCCGCCCTGAGTTCCTGTCAAATGGGCGCCGACGCTCCCAAGAGTAGCACATCCGCCCTGAGCTTCTAAAAAAATTGAATTTTTCTGCTTTCTTGATCTTCTCATGCTGGTTTCTTATGCGCAATCGATTGAGGCTCCCTCCTAACACCCTTTTAGCATGGAAACAATACAATATCCATTTCTTCTTTCGAATATACCCTGAAATGCAAAACATAATAAAACACTTCAAAAACACAGATAACTTTACAAAATACCAATTCAAGCCTTTACAATGCGTTCAAAGTGGATATAAATGCCACTTATCACACCCCAAACTTGAATCGATGCTTGACCTCAAGCATAAATAGACTCAAAGAACAAGAAATAAAAATGCATGAATGCAACTAACATGAATGCAATGATCCCCTCAGGATACTTAACCAACCAATGAGCAACATATCAAAGAATACAATTATATGCACAAAGTTCAATCAAATCCCACAAATCATCTCACAAGCCAAAATCGTGTGTGTGCGCAATTGCTTAACAGATATACTCTCAAAACTAGATCAATAATCATAACTCACCTCTCATCAAGACAATCACAAGGTTATAAACAGAATAAATGATAAACACAAAATGATTGAGAACACTTAAATTTTATCAGAGTTATACAAGGATTCATGCTTTTATTGATAACACATAACAAAACACATATATGCTTATTTGATCGTGCAATGAGCGAGGTCCACAAAAGACTTATGCAATAATACCCATGTAGCGAGCGTTAGGTTAGCGGATCCCAGACTATAAAAGCCTTAGGTCACTAGGAACAAATTCCCCTAAAATTTAATAACTCGAGTATTAAAGAGCCCACTCGTGATCAAATATGCATAACACATATTTTTTCTCTTTTTCTTTTTCTTTTTTTTACTCATGTTTTGAAGGAGTGCGTTTCGCTCTATCTCGCTTAACCCTACACTACTCATATAAATATGAGCCGGCTACTAGCCATTTGATGCCTAGCCATAACTAACATTAATATCCAACATTTTTCTCCAATTTTAAAAATCCATGTTATTTCGTCACTAAGAGAATAACAAAAATTCCAGGCATAAACAAGTGATTAAACCTCGACAAACAAACAAGCCGTGATTATAATCTAGCACTCAAGCAACCTATAAGACTTAGTGAAAATTTTCTTATTTCTAGCATGCAAATCAATTTATTAGGACTTAATATTCCTCTATACGACATCAATACACTCGAGTCAACATTACAAATTAATCGGAAAAGCAACCTAAGGGTCATGATATAATGCCAATGCAACTAAATGCAATATACTAATATGATAAAAAATACGCAAAACAAAAAATAAAAACAAATAACTACATGACAAATATGCAAACTATATGAACTAAACTAACATCTATATACATTTATATGGTAACTGAAGCTGTTTGTGTGCGGGCCAATGAACACCCACCGCAACACAAAGCTTGGTCACAATCGAAACATAAGGGATAGACCCCGTACTGCCTCCATGCAAAAACTGCAAAATACCCTGATGAATAACAGAACCGAGATCCATATAATCTCCCTGCAAAATCCCCTATAACAACTTCGCACGATCCACAATCACATCATGCACATGAGAAGAAGGCATGGTATTCACACAAATAAAAGCATTCTAAGCACGAGCAAACCTGTTCATGCATGAAGTAGGGAAATTGAGATACTCGTTCGATCCCCTCTTGAACTTCCATTGTGTCTTCGGGATACACATCGTAGCCATAATCAAATCCAAATCAAAGTCCTCCCCCGTCTTATTAACCCACTCCTCCTGAGTAGGCTATCTCTCAGGATGGTTGATAACCCTGTGAATAGCCTCTGGGTTGTAGTCTACTATCAACCCACGCACCACCGAATACCCATTCTTATCAGCTTTTGTGTTCACATAGAACTCACGAACGATACTCATAGGCACAACCGTAGATGCCTCACAAAATGAAACTCATCCCATCTCTAAGATCATCTCTAGAAGCTTACTATCCTTTCCCGAAGTTAGAAAACCCCTATCTTTCGTTATCTGCTTAGTCAACAACCTTGTGTACTCAGTTTCTGCCTCCGGAGTAATAAACTGTGGCATCATACCCCCAACACTCAAAGTATCGGTAGAGGCAGGGTTAGTGTTGCTGCTTCCTTGAGTGCGGGCTCTCTTTGGTTTCATTGGAATTGATTAAGTGAGATAAGAGAGGTGTGTAGAGAGATTTAGGGTTTGAGAGAATAAAAGTAAGGTGGAGATGGATGTATAAAGGTGTATGTATATATAGAGAATTAGAGTTAGGTTAGGGTTATGGGGTAGTGATTGTAGGTTAGTGGGAGTGTGGGAAAAATAGGGTTGAAAATCGGGGTTAAGAAAGGGGTATAACTGATGTGTGTAACTCTTTATTTTTCTTCTGATTTTCGGTTTTCTATTTTTTTTCTTTTTCTGGGCTTCAGCGCGGCCGCCCCGCTTGGAAGCGCCGATGATTTCATAATTCAAATCGCCATATCCTTCGACTTTCCAGCAACAAACAACCAAGTAGAGTATGAAGCCCTAATTGCAAGACTAAAACTTTGTAGGACCCTCAGGGCGCAGGACTTAAACATCTATAGAGACTCTCAGATTGTAGCAAGCAAACAAATGGTGAATACATAGCAAAGGATCACATACTAGTCAATTACCAAGATTTAGTCCAGAGCTACCTTTCCTTGATACCACGGAGCCAAGTTCTACAAATCTGTCGAGAAGAGAATTCAGATGCCGATATCCTGTCCAAGCTGGTCCAAAACTCGTCAGACCTGGATTGTACTGTTTACTTTAAGGAATTGCAGAAGCCAACTATAAAACTGAAGAAATCCTAGAGATAGATAACACCCCGAACTGGATGACTCATTTTATCAACTACCTGGAAAAAGGGAGAGCTCCCATAAGATAAAGGGAAGGCTCAAAGACTAAAAGCTAAGGCATCAAAGTTCTTTCTTGAAGAAGGACTACTCTATTGTCAGACCTTCTCCTCCCCTATCCTGAAATATGTTAGCCCACCATGGCTGAATATTGTTTGATGGAGGTTTATGAAGTAATATACGGAGATCATATGTTTGCGAAGTCCCTGGCTCACAATATCATAAGGAGGGATTATTACTGGCCCACCATTCACCAAGATGTTGTTGAGTTCGTGAAAAAATGCAAGCAATGCCAACTCTTTAGCAATGTATCCCAGCTCAACCCAATCCTACATTCCTCAGTCCTATCTCCAATCCCCTTCACTGTTTGGGGGATAGATATCATGGGATCATTTTCTTAGGCTAGAGGAGATCTGAGATACCTATTAATTTCAATCGAGTACATGACTAAATGGGTAGAAGCGAAGGCAATGAGAATCATAAACCAACAAGACTGCATAAAGTTCATGGATAATATCCTGATGAGGTTCGGGATCCCAAGAGTTCTTATATCAGATAAAGGACCACAGTTTTTAGGGTCAGAATTTGAATCATATCTACAAGAGCGGGGCATCAAAAATAACAAATCATCGGTAACATACCCTTAGGGGAACAGACAAGTAGAAGTCATAAACCGAATCCTTCTCCGGGGCATCGAGAAGGGGCTTAGAAAAAGCAAGAGCAAGTGGCCGGAAGAATTGCCAAATGGTCCGCGGATAAGCACAGGAGAAACTCCTTTCAAGCTAGCTTACAGAATGGAGGCAATGCTGCCTATTAAAGTGGGATCCCCTTCTCATCGAGCAATCAACTTCGATGAAATAGCTAACGAGGAGGGGCTTAGAACAAACATTTAGCTTCTTAATGAAGTCCGGGACCATGCTATAGCAAGGATGGAAAAATACATGGAAAAAACTAAAGAGCACTTCCGCACGAAATCCAGGGTTAAAAACTTTCAAGTTGCAAACCTGGTACTTCGAGACATTGAGGCCTCGGATCCTACAAATACTGGAAAGCTTATGCCTAAGTGGGAAGGGCCATACAAGGTGAAAGAAGTCTTAAGATCAGGGACTTAAAAGGTAATGAATATGGATGAATCAGAGGTCGCCAACATCTGGCATGGACTCAGGCTCAGAAAGTTCTACCAGTGATAAAGAGAAAGTAGAAAAAACAACCAAAAACTTGTAGCCTATGACAAGAAACCACCTTATGATTCAATTTCTAGTATAAAGAAAATTTGAGATTAATTAAAAGAACTTTTTTAGTTCACTTAACATTTGTTTTAAAATATCACTATTAAAAAGCCAACATCAACCCGGCTATGTTGCATACACGGGTTGAAAACAATCAATTTTTGACTAGAATATATTCTAAGTACAAAAGGCATAAAAATCCAACATCAACCCGGCTATGGTTGCATACCCATGTTGAAGCAATCAAATTTTACTTAGACTATTTTTTACTACAAACAGAATTATAAAGCCAACCTCAACCCGGTTATAGTTTCATGCCCGGGTTGAAAGCAATTAATTTTTACTTAGAATATTTTTTAAGTACAAAAATATAAAAATCCAACATCAACCCAGCTATGGTTGTATACTCGGGTTGAAAGCAATTAATTTTTACTTGAACTATTTTTTAAGTACAAACAGAATTATAAAGCCAACATCAACCCGGCTATGGTTGTATATCCGGGTTGAAAGCAATCAATTTTTACTTAGAATATTTTTAAGTACAAAAAGCATAAAAAAACCAACATCAACCCAACTATGATTGCATACCCAGGTTGAAAGCAATTCAATTTTTACTTATAATATTTTCAAAGTACAAATAAAATTATAAAGCAAACATCAACCCAGCTTTAGATTCATACCCGGGTTGAAAGCAATCAATTTTCACTAAGAATATTTTCTAAGTACAAAAAGAATAAAAAAGCAACATCTAGTTGCATACCCGGGTTGAAAGCAATTAAATATTTACTTAGAACATTTTTTAAGTACAAACAGAATTATAATGCCAATATTAACCCGAATTTGGATTCATACCTGGGTTGAAAGTAAATTAATTATTTCTTAGAATATTTTCGAAGTATAAAAAACATTATAAAGCAAAGATCAACCCGATTATAATTTCATACCCGGGTTGAAAGCAATAAATTTTAACTTAGAATATTTTATAAGCATAAAAAGAATTATAAAGCAAACATGCTACATAACAGTTAACATTGAGACCAATCCGGCCAAAGTCAAAGATCAAATATCATCCATAATAAACAAAGTATAAAAATCTAATTACATGATCATAGCCCAAAACAGCTTGGCAAATCCGAAACAGGTCTAGATAAAACTGGCATTGGGAACATCAAAGGGCTCTGGCTCTCCCTTTCCCTCTTCAATAGCAGTCATGACAGCAAGGAATTCTTGAATGAAGCTCTGCCAAGTTGCAATGGGTTATGTATTGACATGCCTTTCAGCAATAATTCAGGCTCTTTGCACATCGGGCGCCCCAACCTGAGCAAATCCATGTCATATTCTTCACTGGCCTTGAACTCGGTAATGATAACATCCTTATCGAGATATTCCTTAGCTGCCAATTCAACTTTCACTTTCTCAAGCTCTTTCTCCAGCCCATCTGCACGGGTCTTCTCATCCTTCATTTGACGCTTCAACCTGTCTTCAACAATTATAAAACCCTAATCGGCCTCATCAAGCACATCTTTTAAGTTATCCATCTGGTCCTTCTCAGCATTAATCATATTATTGGCCTCTTGGACCTTATTGAAGGCTATATTATAGCAAACAACAATAGCACTTCCCACTTATTAGAAGATAATAAATAATAACCAAGTTAAAAAATAGGATAGTACCCGGGTACAATAAAAGCAATAAAGGATCAACGTACCTGTCCCCAATGTTCGGTAACCTTCTTGAAGGCTGCAGCCAACCCGGATCCTTTCATCTTATCCTAATCATCATCAGTCCGTATGTCAGACATGAAGTTAGCAAGGTCAACTGGGGTTTTGGTTCCCACTTTTACGGGCTCTCCATCCAGACTCTTCCCCTCAAAATCACAAACGACCTTATCAGCAATAATTATCTTACCCCGGGGAGGCTTGGAACCCAGGCACTTCCTCTTTTTCTTACGAAGGGGATCATCATCATTAAGAAAATCCTGAACAAGAGAATTGACATTCATTGGTTCAGCACCCGGATTCACCTCGTTCTGGAAAGCAAATGACTCAGCACCACCTTCTGCATCAGCCGACCCGGATCCAGCACCAGCAAGGGTTTTTATTCTGAGAGCAAGTCCAAGATTGTTGAAAGCAGCAACATAAATAGAAGAAGACATGATGACAGTGTAATCCGGATTGTAGTGAGGTAAACTTAAAAGAAAATAAATAAACAAGTCAGAGCAATAAAGCAAAGCCGACCACAACACTGTAACAGATCCGGATAAGGGTAGTAAAACATATCCGGGTATAAAACTACAACAAAATCGGGTATACAACAAATAAAGATCAATTAAAGCTAGAAAAAGAAAGACTTACACTCAAAATTAAAGAGAGTCTTGTGATTCAAGAAAGTATCCCGGGTAAGATGATATCTGAGACAATCACAGAAAGCCCTAATCTGATCCACAGCCTCACCCTCAAGTACAGCCGGGTGAAATTTGGTTTTAATTATCTCAAAAGTGAATTAGGGGAGGTAGGCCAGATCCATTCCATTCAGCAATATAATCTCCTCATTCAAGTGCTACAATGAGGACTGGTGCATAACCGGCTTGGACCTACCCAGACAATACCCACACTCGACAGCTCTAAACTGGATCTCATAGAAGGATTTTTGACTAGATTTAGACAAGTAAAAAAATGGTGGAATAATTTCAGGCTAGGCTGATACCCGACTTATTACAATAGGCTATGAACCAGGTCATAGACTTGATCCCATTTGGAGTAATCTGTATAGGAGAAATCTTGTAGACGTGCTTGCAAAGGTGCTTCACAAACATGTGACATCGGGGATTCCACGGCCAATCTGTGGTAAATCCTTTCATGAGGTTCCGGCCATCTCCACTCAATATCAGAGTCAACTAGAAGGCTGCCCGAACCGCCTTATCCATCTCAATCGGATCGGTTTCAACAAAAAAATCTTTCGAGGCATAGTGATCATTGCTTATAGTTATATCGGCAAAAACACGCTTGAGCTTCGCCTGATTGTATACCCCATGGTGACCATTCAGTTATTTTTCATACTTTATTCTCATATAATAAACATAATTGTTGACTTCCCGGGCCTTGGTCATAAACTGATATTTGACATCAGTTCAGTATCCCTCCGAAATAAAGGGTATGGATCGATTCGGTCCTTGGTCATAAAATTATATTTGACATTAATCCAGTATCCCTCCGAAGTGAAGGGTATGGATCGACTCTCTTGGCTTGACGTACCCGGATAACAAGTCAAGTATCTTTTTGCAAGAACCTTGGTCCGGATCATATACCTATTATGACAAATATGAGTTAATTTGAATTCCTACAAGTTTTATGTTTTTAAAGTGGTTCGGACCCGGCACGTTTTGTTAGTTCTCTCACAACCTTCCAATCCAGACCGGAAATGCAAGTCCAACTTGTCCATACATCGCTAGTCTGGACTAGCATTATCCTAAATCTGTGGTTCCTACTTATGAAAGTGAAAAAACATAACAAAATAAACAATCACCCATACCCGGGTATAAACAAAAACCATATACATAATTAATAAAAGAAGAAACAAAGAAACCTAAACAATCATCCATACCCAGGTATGCCCTCCAACCCACGTAAAAAAGCATTATCCCAAAAATAATAAGCACAAAAGTAATATAGCACAAAAACTATAATTTGTAGAATCTACCCGGCCATGACCCCCCTACCCGGCCATAAAAAAACACAAAACCACAAACAGTCTCTAGCAAGAATCAAAAACCAAAATATATACTTTTTACATATACATACACTTATTCAAACCAAAAACACAAAGAACAGCAACATGAGCCCAGAAAATTCAGACCAAAATCAAAATAAAATCAACCAATTTCCCATAAATCTAAACCATAAAACTAAACCCACAACGCCAACGCAACTAATCCCCATGAACAACAATACATATTGATACAAAAATCAATGATGAAGGAATATGTGCATGCAAAACTCGAACAAAAAATTGACAACAAAGGAAAAAATAAACAAAGAAAGGGAAAAACTTACAAGTTGGATAAAGAAGAGGAGAATGAGAACAGCGGCGGCAGGAGGCTACGCAGCGACAAAGAAGCAAAACCCACACTTTTTTCCTTCAGAGATTTTGGGAGAAAAGGACTAAAGTTGTGACTGTTGGTTTTTGTTGAAAAGTAAAAAAAGAAAAAAATTGGGGCACAACTTTTTATAGAAGGGGGAGTGTGGAACCGTCCCTGTCACGTGGAAAGATACAGTTGGTCACATTTTTAGTTACATATATACATACAAATATATGTATATACACATATAATTAAAGCCCATAATCATTATGGGGCGTATTTGAAGGAGCAATAACTCCCACAATTCAAATTGAGGGGGGAATAACTGCAAAAATGTTAAAACTTCCCCCGATTATTTGGAATTCAAAGCCTAATACCCAGGTCCCCTATCCCCCTACCTGAATCCGGATTGGTCTTTACAACACCTTACCCGGATTGGGGGGGGGGGAGAAAGCTGCATAATTTTTCTAAGGCAACAAATTTCTTCTACTTGATTTCGGATTGGTCTCTACAACACCATAACCGGATTGGGGGCAAGAAAGTAGTAGAATTTTTCCAAGGCAACAAATTTCTTCTACTTGAATCCGGATTGGTCTCCACAACACCATATCCAGATTGGGGGGAAAGAAAGCATCAAATTTTTTTTAAGGAAACCAATTCGCTAAACATGAATTCGGATTGGTCTCAACAACACCATACCCGGATTGGGGGGCAAGAAAGCAGCCATACCCAAATTGGTGGACAAGAAAGAAATAAAAAAATTTTAAGGCAGCAAATTCACTAAACCTGAATCCGGATTGGTCTCTACAACACCATTCCCGGATTGGGGGACAAGAAATCAGCAAAAAAAATTGAAGGCAATAAATTTTTTCCACTTGAATCTGGATTGGTCTCTACAACACCATACCCGAATTGGGAGGCAAAAAAGCAGTAGAATTTTTTTAAGGCAAGTATAAACCTATATCATTGCTCCACCCCCTTATCCAGAAAATCTACATAAGGGAGTGGGGGCAAATATTATGGTATGAACAACCCGGTTAGCATCCAACCAAGCTCTAGGGTGAGGCAGACTCAGTTGGAGAGCCAAGACCCCCTAACCCAGACCAAGCTACTGGAATGAGTCGGGCTCATTAAGATAGTGTTAGTGTTTGTACCCTAGAGACAACACTATGATGTAAGATTATTGGATTATTAATATTTATGTTCTATCGATTATTTCTTTTATAATTTATTAATTCTTAATCTACTGCGATATAAATGTTGGATTAGTAAATGTCCTTGGAATATGATATGCAATTCTATATCTTTAAGTACGTAACTTAGAAATGAGATTATAAAAATAGTATCAATATTCGTAAAGGTCCATAGTCGAGTATTATTATAGGGGATAATAATAATGCATTAAGACTGGTGTGTTTGTTGTCTGGTGATCACATCTCACTGATCATAGGTATGGTGATACTAAAGTCAAAACACAGGCACATGTATTAGATACATGGTGCTGAATTGACCCGTTATGAGATACTACATGTTTATAGTGTCATAAGTTATTCTCACAGTGATAATGATGTAATGGTCCTTAAACCTGAAGTCATTATATTTCTATATGAGAATTAGCATACTTTGATTTCATTAAAAGTTATCCTTGACCGGGTAATGATAAAAATGGTGATTGGGTATATTATGAATTGTATGAGAAATTTGAATGATCTAGATGAGATTTAACCCTCCTATTTTATGAGTGATATTATTGGCCTCTTGTGTAAGCTAGACTATGAAATGCATGGTGACACTCAAATGTTGATTTGATATGATAGTCTACTCATTGATCAAGGAAACTTGGATTAAACTATGATGAGGATGATAAATTACATGCCTCTAATTTAATCTATAATATTTGGTTAAAGGGATTATATTACATTGTACATTATCACAAAAGGTTTAATCGAATCATCGATTTAATTATTATTACTTGAGTAGCAATGATGTATTACTCGATGCCGCTCATTGTTTATAATTTTAATATGAGATATTAAAATTATTGCCAACGTAATAATAACCTACAAGGTCACATGCAAAGAACGCTTGAATGGGAAATAATTTAAATTATGAATTTAAATTAAATAAGTAATTTGTTTTATTTATGATATTAATTAAGTATGACTTAATTAATTAAATAAATTAAATAGGGGAATTACTTAAACTAATTCCGAAATAGGTCATTAATTAATGAAGTGTGACTTAATTAAAAAATAAATTGGGTTTCGGTTTAGTATTAACTATAATTAGATTATAAGTAGAAAACCCATGTTTCTCTCTATATAAACTCTTTGAGGGCTGATTTATATAAGGATACATGGTTTACAAAACCCTAGCGGTCCAAGGAGAAAGAGGAAGAAAGGTAGATATGGAGTTTTCGGGTACTTGTACACATCAGTCCTTCAATAAAAGCATTCGTGTTGATACCGTAGAGCGTAGATCGCGAGAGCGGAATACATGGTGATTTAACAAGGTTTGGAACTCCATTAATCGTCCATTAATAAACTCTTAAAGATTCTTTAAGATAAATATTCTTACTACGAATTAAGTATCTATTTTCGCATGGATCCTGCGTAGGGTTTCAATTTTATTCTAGTTTTAATTCAATTTTACATCATTTACGTTGCGTTTATGTGCTCGAAACCCTTCCGATAGCCGGACCCAAGCCCAACCCAGGAACAGGATCACCTCACAGCTAGAATCCAACCCTGCCATCAGTAGAGTCGGGCTCGAGGAGGGTCCAGGCCCATCTTAGCTCAGACACAAGCATACCCCATAGCGCCCACCAAGGAGGGGCAGTGGGCACGTGATAATGACAGCTATCAACAATCAACAACAGAGACATGCATGACATGCGTCAACACACCCTTGGTGCATCCCGAATGTGGTCCTTACCTGTACACGTGTATAGGTTTCATCCGCCTCCAACAACAAACGGCCCTGATCTAAAGATACCAACCCTTAAACCTTACATTTTGGCTATATATACCCCAAGGAGAAGGGATTTGGGGGTTACGCTCTCTTACACACAAGTATACACACACAACCACCTTACTTTCCTCTCTATCTTCATCTTCTCCAAAGCGAGTTTTTACTCTCACACCGGAGGCGCCGGGGGGCTCAAACCCCCCTCCGGTGTTATTTTGCGGAAACCCCACAACAGCTACACTGCAACCGCGAGAAGGGTCCAGCGGTGTCAGAAGGAGCAGCCACTGTAATATCCGGGATATCGCGTCTAATTATTTTATCAATAAATGATAATTATAAGATTATAATGTGATTTTTGGTGAATAATCTGTTAATTAATATTGATAAATAGATGTATATATGTGATTAAATGTGAGTTTGTTAATTTTATTATGTCCAGAATAAAATATAGATAATTAAGGTATTTTTCTGGTAATTTTTGGAGTATTATATGATTTTATATTAATTTATGATTTATTAATTATTTCTAAATAATTACAAATTTTTTTTTATATAAAGCCGGGAATCGTCCAACCTCAACCGTTTTTACGTTTTTACAACCCGAAACTCTTCCGAAAACTCCTTCCTAACCTAATCTGGTTATTCCGAACATTTTCCGTATTTTGACTTTTTCGATCCGAATTACGGTTTGACCCGTGCGTGTCCCCGCGCATAATTTTCGCTGTGATAATTATTTCGATATATCAACAAAACCCATGTTCTCGAAAGACGGGATAATATTACATCGGGTAAAGTGTTTTATAAAAAGTCCGGTTGGGATAATTATTTCGATATATCAACAAAGTGTTTTATAAAAAGTCCGGTTGGGATAATTATCCAATACAGGTATTAAATTGGATCGTTTTTGCAGTTACTTAGCGGCTAAGCAACTAATTTAACGATCCAAAACGATCCAACACGAACCAATATTCCATAAATATATATAGCCTTTTATTATTTCATTTTATTTGTAAAAATCATAATTAATCAGTAAACATAAAAGAAATACAGAGAAAACCCCTAAAAATGTTATGTTCTTGAGAATCAATCGTACAAACGAAGGCGTTATCGAACTCCGATTCGGGCGTGCAACATATCAAAACGAAGCTCTCGAAACACTCTTCATGAATCAACCATCTATTTGTGTGCAGAAATCACGGTATTTTTCGTATTTAATTAATTTATTTCGAATTGTTTATGGATTAAATTAGGAATTTTTGTTCTTGATGTTTTTGATATGATTTTATGGCATAATCATGTAGATCTTTTCTTCCTGGTCATTTTGGTATATTATATGACTGATTTGGAGTTCAATAAAATGTATAAAATTATGTTTGATTCTCGAATTGTTGAATTAGGGTTTGTAGTTCATATGAATGTTTTCAATTGAATTTAGGCGTTTCTTGTTTAGGGGTTATCTGTTAGAATTGATTTCATGTTTAAATAGATCGTTTAATGACGAATTGAATGGTATATTTGAAATCGACGAACGATTCCTTAAAGGTGTTCATCGAAAAATGAAAGCAGCGGCGGCGGATTTTTCCGTTGCTTTTCCAGCCGATTGGTTGATTGTTAGCACGAATTGATTGCATAACTGAGTTCCTGGAGAAGTGTAGATGAATCCCTGTGACTTTCATGTGTTTCTGGGTTGGTTCAGTGTCGCCGGAAAAGCTCGGGACCGCCGTTAATGGCGATCACCGGCAACCGGTGACAGTGATGACAGGGACGGGGACCAAATTGCTAAAAGGTCCCAGTGTTTTTGCTAGTTTTCCAAAACTTGGATTGTTGTTTTAAAATCTTATAAAATTTAGATTGCTGTTTTTAAAATTTATAAAAACTATATTTCTGTTTATATTTTATTTTCAGAAAAATTGTTTTAATTATTTAAAAATTCCAAAAATTCATTATTTAATTTCTGAAAATTATTTTTAATTTAAAAATAAATCTTAATTATTTAATTAATTAATTTTAGTTAATAATTAATTATTTAATTAGTCAATTAATTTAAATATTAATTGATTAATTACTTTAATTAGTTATTAATTATTTTTAATTAATTTAATAATTAAATTTAATAATTTATTATTGATTTAAAAATTCTGAAAAATAGTTTTAAGCTTTAAAATATTATTTAAAATTATTTTCAAGGCTCGATAATTATTATAAAATTATTTTAAGGTCCAATTCGGGTATTCGAACCCTGTTATTTAATTATAAAATGATACAGAGACCCGTTTTAATTCCGAAAAATGTTCAAAAATTTGTATTAAATACCTGAAAAATCATTTTAACCCTGAATCTTCTTTGAATAATTATTTTAATTGAATATCTTAGGTGCTACGTGTTATATGTGACCTGATTGATGCGTAATATGATTGTACGTGCATTGTTTGACTGTTTTATTCATAACTTTCAATCCGTACGTCGGATTTGGGTGAAACGAAGGGTAGTTAGAAGCTTGTAACTAATATAATGTGATGAGAAGTAGTATTGATAAGTTCATGTGATGTTTAACAGAGGAAGCGAGATGTAGAAAGGGAAAGCAAGTGATTGATGAGTGAGAACTAGCTGACAAATGTTAGGAAAGTAAAAGCGGATTGAAAAGGCAAGTGTTCCTATTCTTCTTAATGATATTACAAGTATTGTGAACTCTCTTCATTATGTTACAACTATTCCAAACCGTTCTTATTCTATATTGCAAGTACTTTGAAATACTTAACCCAAACCCTTGATTGTTGAATCCTCATATACAAACCATACCTATACGATACTACTCCACAAATACATATCTACCATATACTGATTCTTGATACGAGATTGCCTAACATACTGTTAGAAATATGTGTATTAGTTTGATGATAAGTTAAGCAAAACACTTAAGTAGAAATCTAGTATTTGAAGCCTCAACGGATAAGACCACTCTGACTATCCGTTGATGGAGTAGCTTCACTTACAAATAAGTTTAGTATTGTAGCACATTTCAGTTTCAGTATTTAAGTTATAATTCTTAAAAGTGGTGGAAAATTATAAGTCATCTTGACTACTAGTGGATATGCAAATAGGAGGGCTAATTGTAAATATTTCAAGCCTTGTAATTTTGTATAAATGAAGTAGTATCAACTGATAGATTAAAGGCCTTCAACGGATGAGAAACAAAGCTTGAACGGATGTCTCTAAAACTTCAATGGATAACATCCATCAACGGATGAGTGCATCAACGGGTAAAGCTTTAACTGATAAAGCATCAAGGATAAAGCCGTCAACGAATGAAAGCTTCAACGGATGCTCAGTTCAATAACAGTTGACAGTGACAATTCATAAGCTGACAGAGGCACATTGGTTGGCAGAGACAATTGGAATGTGGTAGCCTCTTGGAGGAATGAAGAAAATACAGCATTTCCATTCTGGTACAAACAAGGAAGTATTCAAAGATTCACAGATTATCCTAGATTGCATTGGATAGAGAAATGAAGAAGAAACATGTGAAGAACTATTTTAAAAATTGTATTTTATTTTTGTCTTCACTTGTAAACTTGGTGATATATAAACCAAGTTGCAGCTAGTAATTAGATGATGAATTTTCCAAAGCTGTTTAGAAAAATATAGAGAGAAAATCATCTAGTTTGTACTAGGACGCAACTGTGATCAATTCTTTGAATCACAGATTTTCTGAAATACACATCTCTGGTGGAACAACAAATCCACCAGAAAAGTTTTTAAAGCTTTTGTGTTCTTTACATTTGTGTCTTGAATATATATCTGTCTGCACCTGCTCAAAGCAATTCACACACAACTTTTCATCAAAAGACTTAGCCTTTGAAACTACTCAAAACTTGAAAAAGTTTTGAGATTTACATTCAACCCCCCTTCTGTAAATCTCATTGTTAGATCCTTGGGAATAACAATTGGTATCAGAGCAAGCTCTTAACATACAAAGAGTTTAAAGATCTATTCTACTAACATCATGAGTAAGAAGGATATTGGAGTAAAGATTCCAATCCTGGAAAGAGATAATTATCATCACTGGAAAGTGAAGATGCACCTACATCTTCTCTCTCAAGATGAAAGCTACATCAACTGTATTGAAAATGGTCCTCACATCCCTCACAAGGTGGCCCCAGCTGTCACTGGTACCGTTGTTGTTGGACAGTCCATTCTCAAGCCAAAAGCAGAATGGACTGATGAAGATATTGAAGTGGTTCACAAGGACAAGAAAGCCATGAACATTCTGTTTAATGGCCTAGACCAAGATATGTTTGACAATGTCATTAACAGCCAAACTGCTAAGGAAATTTGGGATGCTGTGCAACTTATCTGTGAAGGTACTGAACAAGTTAGAGAAAACAAAATGCAGCTTCTCATTCAACAGTATGAATATTTTCATTTTGAAGAAGGAGAATCACTGAATGATACCTTCAATAGATTTCAGAAACTGTTAAATGGATTGAAGCTGTATGGCAGAGTGTACCAAGTCAAGGATTCCAACTTAAAATTTATGAGGTCTCTACCAAAGGAATGGAAACCTATGACTGTTTCACTAAGGAATTCTCAAGACTATAAGGACTTCACACTTGAAAGATTATATGGAATTTTGAAGACCTTTGAACTTGAGATGGAGCAAGATGAGCTCTTGGAAAAGGGAAAGAGAAAAAGTGGATCAGTTGCACTTGTAGCTGACATTGAGAGAACTGAAGCCAGGAATGAAGAAAAGTGTTGTGCATATGTGTTGTACTTGATGATTACATAAACAAAACACATAAGTAGATTTTTCGTAGTGAAATAATGTAGCACTCGACGGATAAGAATTATAGTCCCGACGGATAACTCATTATAGTCCCGACGGATGATGACTTATTATCCATCGAGTGAGTAGCTTATGTAATAATGAGTCTTTAGCACATTTCTGCATACACCTTTGTATAGATTCTGTAGTAGCATATAAGTCATGTTGACTTTAACTAGATATGCAGAATAGGTTGATTAATTGTACATTGATGATGTCTTGTAATTCTGCATAAATGAATTGAAGTCAAGTGCCAAAATAGCTACCGACGGATGATTAACAAAGCCATCGACGGATGATCAAATAGCTATCAAAGGATAATCAATATAGCAGTCGACGGATGATTAATAAAGCCATCAATGAATGATCATAAACTCGACGGATGATCATGTACTCAATGGATAAAGAATTTAAATATCCGTTGACAATGACAACTAGTCACATGCGTCGAAGTGTATGCAAATGGAATGAGGAAGCCTATTAACTGGGTAATAGAGAACAAAGTAATAAAATGTTAGACTCGATAGTTTTTATGATGATCCTGTCTTTTGACTTTGTAATCTTGGTAATATATAAATCAAGAAGTAGCAAATAGAAACATAGATCTGAGATACAAAAAGTGAGAAACGTTTTTAAGCAAAATTATTAGCATTTCTATGTATTCTCAGTAGTTCATATTTGTAAGCAGTTATGAGCATTCTTGCACACAGACTTCTCTCGATATATATTATATATCTATGATGGAATCATTCAAATCTACCAGAAAGTTTTTAAAGACTCTTGTTTTTAATTACTTGTGTTTTGATTCACTTAAGTTTTTATTCCGCATTGTGCTAATCAATACACTTATATTTATATTCGAGTTTGAACATTTTATTTCAAGAAAAAGTTTCAAGAATTCCATTCAACCCCCCTTATGTAATTCTTGTCATATTGTTAAGGGACTAATAATTGGTATCAGAGCAAGCTCTTAACTTACAAAGAGTTTAAAGATCAAAACAATACAGCAAGATGAACAAGTAGGATGTTGGAGTCAAGATTCCTTTTCTGGATAAAGATAATTACCACCATTGGAAGGTAAAAATGCATCTTCATATGCTTTCTCAAGATGAGGCCTATGTGGACTGCATAGAAAAAGGCCCTCATGTTCCAATGAGAGCTATAATAGGAAACGAGCCATCAGTCCCCAAGCCAAGGCATGAATGGTCTGATCCTGACATTGAACAAGTCAGGAAGGATAAAAAGGCTATGAATTCCTATTTAATGGAGTTGATACAGACATGTTTGACAACATTATCAACTGCAAAACTGCCAAGGAAGTTTGGGATACAATACAGATCATCTGTGATGGCACTGAGCAAGTTAGAGAAAACAAGATGCAGCTCCTGATTCAGCAATATGAGCATTTTCATAATGAAGAAAGTGAGTCTCTCACTGACATTTTCAGTAGGTTCGAAAAATTACTAAATGCTCTTAAGTTGCATGGAAGGGTCTATCAGACAAAAGAATCCAATCTGAAATTCCTTAGATCTCTTCCAAAGGAATGGAAACCAATGATAGTCTCATTAAGAAACTCACAGGATTATAAGGAGTTTACTTTGGAGAGACTGTATGGCATCCTAAAAACCTATGAGCTTGAAATAGAGCAGGATGAAAGGATGGAGAGAGGAAAGAAGAAAGGAGGATCCATTGCACTAGTTGCTGAGTTAGAAAAGGAGAAGGAAGTGAAGATGGAAGCTGTTGAATCAACTTCAAAGGTCTGTGAGAACAAGGGCAAGGGGCTTGCAGTAGAAAGTGAAGATTCATTGAGCCAAGATGACATGGAGGACATTGATGAGCACCTAGCATTTCTTTCCAGGAGATTTGCCAAGCTCAAGTTCAAGAAGAACTTTGGAGCAGCCAAGCCAAATAGAAACATGGTGTATAAGTCAAAATTCAAATGTTTCAAATGTGGCTTAGCAGGGCATTTTGCCAGTGAGTGTAGGAAGTCAGATTCCAGTAAGAAAATGTTTGAGTCTGTGGATTATAAGCAAAAATAATTTGATCTACTCAAGCAAAAGGAAAGGGCTTTTATTACACAAGAAAATGACTGGGCAGCTGATGGTCTGGATGAAGATGAAGATGTCAGCTATGTCAATCTAGCCCTAATGGCCAAGTCTGATGAGACAGAGACAAGTTCTTCAAGCAATCCAGTAATTACTACAAACCTTGCACATTTATCTAAAGCTGAGTGTAATGATGCCATTAATGACATATCTACAGAGTTATATCATTTGCGTGTTATACTTAAGTCTCTTACTAAAGAAAATGCAAAAATCAAAGAAAACAATTTGTTTTTAAGTGAGAGGAATAATGTGCTTGAGTCTCAGTTTATTGATTTTGAGAAATTAAGAATTGAGTGTAAGATTGCCAAGGAGGAATTAACTGAGTCCTTGAGAAAGGAAGAAATTTTAAAGAAGCAGCTCAAGCATGAACATGAGGTGATTAAAGCATGGAAAACATCCAGGGATGTCCATGCTCAAATCACCAAAGTTCAAGGAATTGAGTCTTTCTGTGATGAAGCCTGGAAAAAGAGCAAAGAGAAACTAGAACCTAATTTGGTAGATGGACTGCTAACAGATGTAGACTCGACGGATGATGAGGATCATCCGTCGGATAACCAAAAGTGTTATCCGTCGAATGATGAAAATCCTCATCCGTCGGCTGTGAGTAAGTCCATCAGTAAATCCAAACTTGTTAATCTCAATGAGAAATATGGGTCTATTTCCAAGAACTTTGTTTCAGGAGAATCGAGTCAAGTTAAGAAAGGGAAAAAGGCTAATGTTGGTCACATGACTGTCAAACAGTTAAGTGACAGACTTGAGAAAATTGAGGTAAAAATAGAGACTAAAAAGAAAAACAATAGGAATGGTAAAGTAGGGATTAACAAACACAATAACTACACACCTGATAAATATGCTCCTAGAAAAATCTGTGTCAAGTGTGGTAGTGTAAATCATCTGTCTGTTAATTGCAAATCTACCATGCCTACTTTCATGTCTGTGCAACCTTAATTTCCTAACATGAATGCCATGCCTCCTATATATGTCTACACAGAACATTAATGCACAGTTTGCTAATATGCCATTTGCACCTAATCCTTATTATGCTGCATATAGTATGCCACAAATGCCATTTAGCATGCCTTACTGGAATAACATGTTTACACATAGCATGCCATTTTCTGTTAGTCATAATATGCATGATAATTCTGTTGCAATGAATGGTTTCAGAGGCTCAACTCAAATGACTAAGTATGAATCTGAAATTCCTAAGCCAAATGAGATAAAACCTAAGAAACAGAAAAAGAAAGCTAACAAGGCAGGACCCAAGGAAACTTGGGTACCAAAATCAACTTGATTTTATTTTGATGTGTGAAGGAAAACAGAAAGAATCTTTGGTACTTGGATAGTGGTTGTTCAAGACACATGACTGGTGATTCTACCCTGCTCACAGAGTTTAAGGAGAGAGCTGGCCCAAGTATCACTTTTGGAGATGACAGCAAGGGTTATACTGTGGGATATGGCTTGATTTCAAAGGACAATGTCATCATTGAGGAGGTTGCTTTAGTGGATGGTCTCAAACACAATCTGTTGAGTATCAGCCAGCTTTGTGATAAAGGCATTTCAGTAACCTTCAACTCAGAAGCCTGTGTTGTGACTAATAAAAGAAGCAACAAAGTGGTTCTTACTGGTGTGAGAAAAGGAAATATGTACCTAGCTAAATTTAACTCATCCAATGCAGAGTCTGTAACTTGTCTTCTCAGTAAAGAAAGTCAGAATGAAAGTTGGCTATGGCACAAGAAGCTATCCCATTTAAACTTCAAGACCATGAATGAGCTGGTAAAGAAAGAACTGGTTAGAGGCATTCCTCTAGTAGAGTTTTCAAAAGATGGACTGTGTGATGCCTGCCAAAAAGGGAAGCAGATTAAAGCATCATTCAGGAAGAAACTTGATTCAACAATTGAAGAGCCTTTGCAACTGCTTCACATGGATTTGTTTGGACCAGTCAATGTATTGTCCATCTCAAGGAAAAGATTTTGCCTAGTAATTGTAGATGATTTCTCAAAGTTCTCTTTGACATATTTCCTAAAGTCTAAAGATGAGGCTAGTGAAATCATCATCAATCACATAAGACAAGTCAATAATCATCCTGATTTCAAGGTTAGAAGAATCAGGAGTGACAATGGAACCGAGTTCAAGAATTCTGTCATAAGAGCATTTTGTGAGGAAAATGGGATTCTGCATGAGTTTTCAGCAGCAAGGACTCCATAACAAAATGGAGTAGTGGAAAGGAAGAACAGATCACTTATTGAAGCTGCAAGGACAATGCTTGAAGAATCTAAATTACCAATATATTTCTGGGCTGAAGCTGTAAATACTGCATGTTACACTCAGAATATTTCTTTGGTTAATCAAGCAAGATGCATGACTCCCTATCAATTGTTTAAGAACAAGAAGCCAACTCTAAACTTTCTTCATGTCTTTGGCTGCAAATGCTATATTCTAAGAAATCAAACTGATCAAAATGGGAAGTTTGATGCTAAAGCAGATGAAGGAATTTTCGTTGGATATATTGTTGGTAAAGCATAAAGAGTCTACAATCTAAGAACCAACATTGTTGTGGAATCAATACATATTGTGTTTGATGATAAAAAGATTAAAGGACTGAAAGATGGAGATTACCATGAGAGCCTCAAATTTGACAATGTGGAGATGGTTAGTGATGACAGTGATGATAAAAGTGATCAAGAGAATGTATCTAAGGATAATGCAGATAAATCTACCACCAATGAAGCACAAAACTCAACATCTGTCGAGTTGCATAATGCTTCATCCATCAGAAGGCAATCTGCGTTATCCGTCGGGAGACAACTAGCTTCATCCATCGGTACTCAAAATTCACCATCCGTCGGGTTATCAAAAGGAGCAGAAAGTCAAGACAGATCACCTATAGAAAGTTCCCCTTTCTCAAATCAAAGATCCAGAAACTCAGGGGGAGTTTCTAATAATCAAAACTCAATCACACATCAAGACAACAATGCGGTTTCTTCATCTAGAGCTAATCTACCTCAACAAAGGAAATGGACAAAAGATCACCCCTTTGAGCTTATCATTGGTGATGTTTCTTTGAGAGTTCAAACAAGTAGAGCAACTCAGGAAGAATGTCTATACAGCAGCTTTCTTTCCAAGGAAGAACCAAAGAAGGTTGAAGAAGTTTTGTTGGATCCTGATTGGATTTTAGCTATGCAGGAGGAGCTAAACCAATTTGAAAGGAATAATGTATGGAAGCTGGTGCCCAAGCCTAAAGGAAAGAATCCAATAGACACTAAGTGGGTATTCAGAAACAAGATGGATAAAAATGGCATAGTAGTCAGGAACAAAGCTAGATTGGTTGCTAAGGGCTATTGTCAGCAAGAAGGAATAGATTTTGATGAAACATTTGCTCCTGTTGCAAGACTTGAAGCCATCAGAATCTTCTTAGCCTATACAGCCCATGCCAATTTCAAGGTCTATCAAATGGATGTCAAAAGTACCTTTCTCAATGGAGATTTGGAGGAAGAAGTTTATGTCAGTCAACCTCCTCGTTTTGAAGATCCAAATTTTCCAGAACATGTCTATTATCTTTTGAAAGCACTCTATGGACTGAAACAAGCACCTAGAGCCTGGTATGACACTTTATCAAAGTTCCTTTTGGAAAATCACTTCACAAGAGGTACTGTAGATAAAACTTTATTTTTCAGAAATGTTAATGGCTCTAGTATACTTGTTCAAATTTATGTAGATGATATTATTTTTGGCTCTACAGATGAGAAACTTTGCAAAAAGTTTGCCAAATTGATGCAAAGTAAGTATGAAATGAGTATGATGGGAGAACTAACTTACTTTCTTGGTTTACAAGTTAAGCAAGTTAGTGATGGAATATTCATTAGTCAAACTAAATATATTTCTGATCTTTTAATGAAGTTTGATCTAATGGATTGCACATATGCGAAAACTCCCATGGCCACTGCAACTAAGCTTGAATTAAACACTACTGAAAAGTCTGTGGATATTTTAAGTTATAGAGGCATAGTTGGCTCTCTTCTGTACTTAACAACTAGTAGGCCAGATATAATGTTTGCTACATATTTATGTGCTAGATTTCAGGCTGATCCTAGAGAATCTCACTTAATAGCTATTAAGAGAATTTTCAGATATCTCAAGGGAACACCAAACCTTGGCATTTGGTACCCTAGAGATTCTGGTTTTGATCTAACTAGTTATTCAGATGCAGATTATGCAGGTTATAGAATTGATAGAAATAGTACAACAGGAACCTGTCAGTTTCTAGGAAACAAGCTTGTGTCCTGGTTCAGTAAAAAGCAAAATTCAATTTCTACTTTTACAGCTGAAGCTGAATACATTGCTGCTGGCAGTTGCTGTGCACAGATTTTATGGATGAGAAATCAATTGCTAGACTATGGTTTGCAAGTTGAAAGGATTCCTATTTTCTGTGATAACACAAGTGCAATTGCCATCACTGAAAATCCAGTACAACATTCAAGGACAAAGCACATAGATATCAAGTACTATTTCATGAGGGAACATGTAATGAATGGTACTGTGGAATTACATTTTGTTCCAAGTGAGAAGCAGCTTGCATAATTTTTTACCAAGCCACTGGATGAATCCACCTTTTCAAGGTTGGTAAGTGAGTTAGGTATGCTTAATTACTCTTAAATCTATCTGAGTTATTTTGCAAGCTGAAATGCAGCCAAAAATTTAATTGATTTTTCAGTCATGGATGAAATTTTGGCTAAGTCAAAATTTACATCTCGACGGATGATCTTTATCCATCGAGTTTGATCATCCGTCGATATACTATTTGCTAATAAAAATCAATTACTTTTCTGGAATATTTTATGTCTCGACGGATAACAGTTTATCCTCATCCGTCGAATTGTCTTAATCTCAACCGTTAATTCCCTGAACATTATCCATCGAGTATACTTACAGTTTGTAAGCATAACACGATGGATAATGGATGGAATTTTTACAGTTTATTTTTAAACGGCTATTTTAGGCAATTTCTATTGGTTACTTTACTTTACTTTATTATTTTTATCAGTTATTTCTGGGATAGTATAAAAGCTTATTTCATTGCAATTGCTTTTCTTTTATCATTCTCAATTCAACGGCTCTAATTTCATTCTCTCTCAAGCACTTACTCTCCTTCTCTTCAAGCTCCTATTCTCTAACAATGGCACCTGTTGTAAAGATTATGTCTCAAACTGGGTTCATTTATGAGAAGAACAATTTCACCACATTAGTGAACAAGGGTATTCAGCAATCATATGACTATCACAAGATGTTGGACTTTGTGAAGAATTGCAAGCTCAACTATGCCATGCTGGAATCACCCACAATCTTCTGTGAAGTTGTTGAAGAGATGTAGACCACTGCTACCTACAACTCTACAGATAAGACCACCACTCTAACCATTAAAGCTAAAGAATTCTGTAAAAATAGTGATGTGATAAAAGCATGTTTCACAATTCCTGATAACAATGTGACTTCACCACACAATGACACTGATATTATCAATATGCTTAATTCCATGCACTATGCACTTCCTACTTCTAAACTGAGTGATATTAGGAGAATGGGTCTTAGGAAGGAGTGAAGTTTCTTGTGTGATATAGTTACAAAGGTTTTTTGAGGAAAGATCAGTAATTTTGATTCAGTGAATATTTCCATGCTTAACATGCTATACATGCTAGTTACAGATAAATTTATAATTTCAATGACCTTGTCTTGTTTGAGTTAGGTTTTAAATTAGGGGAGTTAAATAAAAGAGGTAAAAATGTGTATTATGCTAGATTTCTTATGTTATTAGCTAACCACCTCTGTGAAGAGATTGTGCTTGAGAACCCTAACAACAAACTGGATTGTTGGGTTCAAGAGAGAAGGCTCATTGCAGATTTGAACAGGGCCAATTATCACAAGGATGTGCCAATGTTCTACTTTCCTGTAATGCAAGCACTTCAGGTAAGTGAGGTAAGTTCATCTATCCCTACAACTATTCCAACCTCCACAATTTCTTTGAGTTCAAGAGTAGCTATGACAACTGTGCCAATGACCAAACAGTTGCCTACCAAAGCTGCTAAACCTACAATTATTTCAAAATCCAAATCAAAGAAAACTCCCTCTGGTATCTCTCAAAAGATGCCAGTTGAAAAATCCACAAAAGCCAAAGAGGGGAGTGTGTGGGAGGGTAAGTTAGGTGAGGGAAGGGGTGAACATAAAAGAAACCCCAAGAATAAGGTTGGAGAGTTGAGTGAATCCCAGCCCAACCACACTGCAGTTTCCCAACAAACTGCAGTGCTTAAAAAAGGACAAAAGCTCATTTCTAACTGCATCCTCCCAAAAGGATGTAGTTATTGAACAAAACTCTCAACCAAGAGCACAGGCCAAGAGGGTTAGGGACACAAGCTCACCCCAAAACTTATGCCAGAAAGAAGAAATCAAAAACCTCTGGGGATGCACAGGGTACACACACAGTGCAAACTGGTGCTAAAGACACAATCACTGCACCTTCACAAATTCAGCTTGATGTGGCTCCAATAAATGTGGAGTCACAGCCAAAATCTCTAGTTATAGAAGCACCTCAAACACCATACTCACCAACAAATTCTCTGGATGTGGATATGATAAACACATCAATTCCTGATTCCCCTTTTTTAACTCTGTTGGGGAAGCCAAAATCTAGTGCAAGTGAGCATCATCTTTTAGATGATTTGTTGGCTCACTTGCCAATTCTTTCAGGAACTATTGTGTCCTCTGTGCCTAAAATATCTTCAATCAGCACAGAGTCAACAATAGTTTCTATTCCCACCTCATTCATTTCTACTCTCTCGACGGATATTTCTCATCCGTCGAGTAGTGATTGTATCCCGACGGATAAGCCTAATAGCAGTTATCCGTCGGATAGCAAAACCACTCACTCGATGGATATCACTCATCAGTCGAGTATCTCTGCACAATTTCAAACTTCAATTCTTTCAAGTGCAGAAGATCTAGTGGTTGTACAGTCACTCTTAGGATTGAGAGAGAAGAGTGTTTTGAGTGAGAGTCTGGGTTGCTCCCAGGAAAAAGGAGAGAAAATGAGTGAAAATCTGCAATCCATTTCTTCAGGATTGGCAAAAGGGAGTGAGAGGAGTCCCACCTTAGTAGGTGAAGGTGAGGGTGTGAGGGTGGGGATCCAGGGTGAGACCCTGATGCAACAAAAGAGAGAAAATGAGAGAAATGCAGGTACTGGAGCAATAAGGATGGATGTCATTGCTAGTGAGTCAATGAATGTCCAGGATGCAGACAGGGAAGGACTATCTCAACATCCTAAAGCTGTTATAGATTCTACTTCCCTTGATGCTGAGGCATTTACTCACCCTGTTCCAGCTTATCAAATTCTAGCTGAACAGGGCAATGACAATGCAGAAAGGATGTTCAATCTGGTGCATACCACCCAGTCTATGCAAAGGGCTAAGGATGCCATCACAGCTTTGCCTTCTACAGCTGGTGATGTGGACTATGAGACTGGGGGTTCAGCTGATTTCTTTGGAGATGGGAGTGGGAATAGTGAAGATGAAGCAATGGACATAGGGGGAGAAGTAGGCTCAAGGTCAGGTATGCCATCATGGGTATTCTTAAAGAACTGTGATGAGCATTACTTCAAGACAACCCTGATCCAGTTAATCAATCAGACAAATACTGCTCTTCAAACCACTACCAATGCAAGCACCAAGAAGCTCCTTCAGGCACATCTTGCCTCCCTGCAACTTCCGCAAATACAAGGCTTCCAGCATGCTAGAGATGTGAATTCTATGAAGGGTGATGTTGAGGAGATGAAGAAGGCTATTTCAGACAGGATAGATTCTAAACTTTCAGAAGCTACAATACTTGACATCAAGAGGAAATTAAGGAAAAATTCTGATCTGTCAACCAAGATAGATGCCTTGGATACAAGAATGTCAGCCATGGAAGCAGCTTTGACTGCCATTCATCTCCATCAAGCCCAAAAAACTGATATACTTCAAAAACTGGTGGCAGCTCAAACCCCCTTCACAGCTCAACTTGATGATAACAAAAAGGGGGGAGAAAGGACCAAGTGAGGGGGAGAAGCTTCAGATACAAATCAGTAAAGTAATTGTGCCTTCAATTACTATCTCAAAGCCACCAGTCACAGATGGTATAGATCTGATTCAAGCAGCAGCAGCCAACTTGAAAGTTGCTGAGAAGGAAAAGTTAAGTTTGGTCAACTGGGAGAAGATTGATGAGGAGATACAGAAGAAGTTTGAACTTGTCAAAGAGCCAGTTAAGTCAGCCATCCATCATCTCAAGTCAAGCAAATAAGTGTGAATGAGATGAGCATGAACTATCTGGAAAGAGGAAAATCTTCCTGTATCAAGTCTCCAAAGGCTGAAAAGATTCTTAAACCAAGGGCTAACTACTCAAAATCATTCTTGAAGAACCCCTTGGACACTGTGTATGAGACACCCAAGCCTGATGAGAAGAAGCTTCTGTCAAGATCAATTATCTTTTATAAAGATCCAGCTGATTCAGTTTCTAAAAGGAGGATTGCTAAGATTTTCAGAAATGCGAAAGAAATTTGTGTGGTGGCTGGATACCCTCAATTTTCTCAAGCAAAGAGAGAAGAAAAAGCTAGATTGAAGCAGGAAAAGAGGCAGGCTGCTCTAGATGCAAAAAAGGCAAAACAAAGAGAGAGAGCAGATTGCTATCTTAGCCAAGCTACATGCTGTAACTCATCACAACAAATTCCCTCTCAACCATCTGAAGCTACTGAATCAAGGAAGCAAGTTGAAGAACAGAAGAAATCTCCAAGAAAGAAGCAATTGGCTATAAGAACTAAAAGGAAACTGGATAGTGTTGACAAGGAATTGGAAGATCAATTTCCTAAGGAATTCAGACCAGCTACAACTCAAGCATCAAAGCCCTCTGTGGTATTTGAAGATATAAGGGTGGTGGATCCCTACAGGAATATTTATGGTGAACCTATTGTGCCCAAGGATGAGCCAATAGAATGGGAGAACATACCAATTCCAGACTTCAATCTACCAATCCTTAGCAATCCAAAAAGGATAAAGTCAAGAGCAGTCAAGAAAGTGAAGTTGTCACTTCTCAAATCCAAATCTGTAGTTAAAGCTCAGCCCAAAGTCAATAAGGGAGACTACTTGTACTTGTGTGACATCAAAGAACTTTCTGATCTAAACCTCTATCTGGATGAACTAGATGAAGTGAGAGGAATTGATGCATACAGAAACCTACCTGAAAGGTTAGTGTTCAAGTACAAAGGAGGAAAGGAGATTCAGTGGCCACTTCAATAGGATTCTTCAAGAGAGCCAAGCTGTACTGATTAAATTTTATTCATCCTTCAAGAAGAACTTTGGGTTCAACATTACTGCAAGAAGATTGGTATTGAAGAAGATTGAAGAACTAAGGAGTGTTAGAGCTAAGATGCACTCCCAAAGACTTCTAATCATCCCTTACACAGGGAGAAGAGTGCATCTACGGCCCTACTGGCTGATGGAGTTTATAGATGACAAAGTTGTGAGAAGATTCTTCATATTAGAAGACCAATTGAGCATCTCTAGCAATGAGACTCTTTTGGAAATGCAAGGAAAGCTAAATCTCTCAGAATCTGATGAACTAGAATTCCACAGGCAGCTCCAAAATCAGATTGAAGAAGAAACAACAGAAAGCTTGGAAGAAGATCCAAACCTTCAAGGAACTAGATAAATCTGCTCAGGCTAGAGGAGCATCTTGAAAAATGACTGTGAGCTAAACTTTGTACATTTTGATTAATTGAAGTACTTTTCAGTATTATCTACTTTTCTTTAAAGTTGTATGTTTAGGGTGTTTTGTTATCATCAAGTATCTCTTAATTTATGGCTACAATTCCAGTAGACATAAATTGGGGGAGATTGTTGTGCATATGTTGTGTACTTGATGATTACATAAACAAACACCTAAGTAGATTTTACTTAGTAAAATAATGTAGCACTCGACGGATAAGAATTATAGTCCGACGGATAACTCATGTATAGTCCCGAAGGATGATGACTTATTATCCATCGAGTGAGTAGCTTATGTAATAATGAGTCTTTAGCACATTTCTGCATACACCTTTGTATAGATTCTGTAGTAGCATATAAGTCATGTTGACTTTAACTAGATATGCAGAATAGGTTGATTAATTGTACATAGATGATGTCTTGTAATTCTGCAATAAATGAATTGAAGTCAAGTGCCAAAATAGCTATCGACGGATGATTAACAAAGCCATCGATGAATGATCAAATTGCTATCAACGGATAATCAATATAGCAGTCGACGAATGATGAATAAAGCCATCAACGGATGATCATAAACTCGACGGATGATCATGTACTCAATGGATAAAGAATTCAAATATTCGTTGCAGTGACAACTAGTCACATGCGTCGAAGTGTATGCAAATGGAATGAGGAAGCCTATTAACTGGGTAATAGAGAACAAAGTAACAAAGTGTTAGACTCTATAGTTTTTATGCTGATCCTGTCTTTTGACTTTGTAATCTTGGTAATATATAAACCAAGAAGTAGCAAATGGAAACATAGATCTGAAATACAAAAAAGTGAGAAACATTTGTAAGCAAAATTATTAGCATTTCTATGTATTCTCAGTAGTTCATATTTGTAAGCAACTGTAAGCATTCTTGCACACAGAGTTTCTCTCGATATATATTATATATCTCTGGTGGAATCATTCAATCCACCAAAAAGTTTTTAAAGACTCTTATTTTTAATTACTTGTATTTTGATTCACTTAAGTTTTTATTCCATATTGTGATAATCAATACACTTATATTTATATTCGAGTTTGAACATTTTATTTCAAGAAAAAGTTTC
>NW_027418290.1:0-63987 GCF_009905375.1 Apium graveolens | reverse complement strand
TGAAGAAGGAGAACAATGATACCTTCAATAGATTTCAGAAACTGTTAAATGGATTGAAGCTGTATGGCAGAGTGTACCAAGTCAAGGATTCCACTTAAAATTTATGAGGTCTCTACCAAGGAATGGAAACCTATGACTTTCACTAGAATTCTCAAGACTATAAGGACTCACACTTGAAAGATTATTGGAATTTTGAAGACCTTTGAACTTGAGATGGAGCAGATGCTCTTGGAAAAGGGAAGAGAAAAAGTGGATCGTTGCACTTGAGCTGACATTGCGAGAACTGAAGCCAGGAATGAAGAAAAGTGTTTTTGCATATGTGTTGTACTTGATTACATAAACAAACACATAGTAGATTTTTCGTAGTGAAATAATGTAGCACTCTCGGATAATAATTATATCCCGACGGATAACCATTATAGTCCCGACGGATGATGACTTATTATCCATCGATGAGTAGCTTATGTAATAATGAGTCTTTAGCACATTTCTGCATACCCTTTGTATAGATTCTGTAGTAGCATATAAGTCATGTTGACTTAACTAAGTATGCGAATAGGTTGATTAATTGTACATTGATGATGTCTTGTAATCTGCATAAATGAATTGAAGTCAAGTGCCAAAATAGCTACCGACTATGATTAACAAAGCCACTCGACGATGATCAAATAGCTATCAAAGGATAATCAATATAGCAGTCGACGGATGATTATAAGCCATCATGAATGATCATAAACTCTACGGATGATCATGTACTCAATGCCGATAAGAATTTAAATATCCGTTGACAATGACAACTAGTCACATGCGTCGAAGTGTATGCAAATGGAATGAGGGAAGCCTATTAACTGGGTAATAGAGAACAAAGTAATAAAATGTTAGACTCGATAGTTTTTATGATGATCCTGTCTTTTGACTTTGTAATCTTGGTAATATATAAATCAAGAAGTAGCAAATAGAAACATAGATCTGAGATACAAAAGTGAGAAACGTTTTTAAGCAAAATTATTAGCATTTCTATGTATTCTCAGTAGTTCATATTTGTAAGCAGTTATGAGCATTCTTGCACACAGACTTCTCTCGATATATATTATATATCTATGATGGAATCATTCAAATCTACCAGAAAGTTTTTAAAGACTCTTGTTTTTAATTACTTGTGTTTTGATTCACTTAAGTTTTTATTCCGCATTGTGCTAATCAATACACTTATATTTATATTCGAGTTTGAACATTTTATTTCAAGAAAAAGTTTCAAGAATTCCATTCAACCCCCCTTATGTAATTCTTGTCATATTGTTAAGGGACTAATAATTGGTATCAGAGCAAGCTCTTAACTTACAAAGAGTTTTAAAGATCAAAACAATACAGCAAGATGAACAAGTAGGATGTTGGAGTCAAGATTCCTTTTCTGGATAAAGATAATTACCACCATTGGAAGGTAAAAATGCATCTTCATATGCTTTCTCAAGATGAGGCCTATGTGGACTGCATAGAAAAAGGCCCTCATGTTCCAATGAGAGCTATAATAGGAAACGAGCCATCAGTCCCCAAGCCAAGGCATGAATGGTCTGATCCTGACATTGAACAAGTCAGGAAGGATAAAAAGGCTATGAATTCCTATTTAATGGAGTTGATACAGACATGTTTGACAACATTATCAACTGCAAAACTGCCAAGGAAGTTTGGGATACAATACAGATCATCTGTGATGGCACTGAGCAAGTTAGAGAAAACAAGATGCAGCTCCTGATTCAGCAATATGAGCATTTTCATAATGAAGAAAGTGAGTCTCTCACTGACATTTTCAGTAGGTTCGAAAAAATTACTAAATGCTCTTAAGTTGCATGGAAGGGTCTATCAGACAAAAGAATCCAATCTGAAATTCCTTAGATCTCTTCCAAAGGAATGGAAACCAATGATAGTCTCATTAAGAAACTCACAGGATTATAAGGAGTTTACTTTGGAGAGACTGTATGGCATCCTAAAAACCTATGAGCTTGAAATAGAGCAGGATGAAAGGATGGAGAGAGGAAAGAAGAAAGGAGGATCCATTGCACTAGTTGCTGAGTTAGAAAAGGAGAAGGAAGTGAAGATGGAAGCTGTTGAATCAACTTCAAAGGTCTGTGAGAACAAGGGCAAGGGGCTTGCAGTAGAAAGTGAAGATTCATTGAGCCAAGATGACATGGAGGACATTGATGAGCACCTAGCATTTCTTTCCAGGAGATTTGCCAAGCTCAAGTTCAAGAAGAACTTTGGAGCAGCCAAGCCAAATAGAAACATGGTGTATAAGTCAAAATTCAAATGTTTCAAATGTGGCTTAGCAGGGCATTTTGCCAGTGAGTGTAGGAAGTCAGATTCCAGTAAGAAAATGTTTGAGTCTGTGGATTATAAGCAAAAATAATTTGATCTACTCAAGCAAAAGGAAAGGGCTTTTATTACACAAGAAAATGACTGGGCAGCTGATGGTCTGGATGAAGATGAAGATGTCAGCTATGTCAATCTAGCCCTAATGGCCAAGTCTGATGAGACAGAGACAAGTTCTTCAAGCAATCCAGTAATTACTACAAACCTTGCACATTTATCTAAAGCTGAGTGTAATGATGCCATTAATGACATATCTACAGAGTTATATCATTTGCGTGTTATACTTAAGTCTCTTACTAAAGAAAATGCAAAAATCAAAGAAAACAATTTGTTTTAAGTGAGAGGAATAATGTGCTTGAGTCTCAGTTTATTGATTTTGAGAAATTAAGAATTGAGTGTAAGATTGCCAAGGAGGAATTAACTGAGTCCTTGAGAAAGGAAGAAATTTTAAAGAAGCAGCTCAAGCATGAACATGAGGTGATTAAAGCATGGAAAACATCCAGGGATGTCCATGCTCAAATCACCAAAGTTCAAGGAATTGAGTCTTTCTGTGATGAAGCCTGGAAAAAGAGCAAAGAGAAACTAGAACCTAATTTGGTAGATGGACTGCTAACAGATGTAGACTCGACGGATGATGAGGATCATCCGTCGGATAACCAAAAGTGTTATCCGTCGAATGATGAAAATCCTCATCCGTCGGCTGTGAGTAAGTCCATCAGTAAATCCAAACTTGTTAATCTCAATGAGAAATATGGGTCTATTTCCAGAACTTTGTTTCAGGAGAATCGAGTCAAGTTAAGAAAGGGAAAAAGGCTAATGTTGGTCACATGACTGTCAAACAGTTAAGTGACAGACTTGAGAAAATTGAGGTAAAAATAGAGACTAAAAAGAAAAACAATAGGAATGGTAAAGTAGGGATTAACAAACACAATAACTACACACCTGATAAATATGCTCCTAGAAAAATCTGTGTCAAGTGTGGTAGTGTAAATCATCTGTCTGTTAATTGCAAATCTACCATGCCTACTTTCATGTCTGTGCAACCTTAATTTCCTAACATGAATGCCATGCCTCCTATATATGTCTACACAGAACATTAATGCACAGTTTGCTAATATGCCATTTGCACCTAATCCTTATTATGCTGCATATAGTATGCCACAAATGCCATTTAGCATGCCTTACTGGAATAACATGTTTACACATAGCATGCCATTTTCTGTTAGTCATAATATGCATGATAATTCTGTTGCAATGAATGGTTTCAGAGGCTCAACTCAAATGACTAAGTATGAATCTGAAATTCCTAAGCCAAATGAGATAAAACCTAAGAAACAGAAAAAGAAAGCTAACAAGGCAGGACCCAAGGAAACTTGGGTACCAAAATCAACTTGATTTTATTTTGATGTGTGAAGGAAAACAGAAAGAATCTTTGGTACTTGGATAGTGGTTGTTCAAGACACATGACTGGTGATTCTACCCTGCTCACAGAGTTTAAGGAGAGAGCTGGCCCAAGTATCACTTTTGGAGATGACAGCAAGGGTTATACTGTGGGATATGGCTTGATTTCAAAGGACAATGTCATCATTGAGGAGGTTGCTTTAGTGGATGGTCTCAAACACAATCTGTTGAGTATCAGCCAGCTTTGTGATAAAGGCATTTCAGTAACCTTCAACTCAGAAGCCTGTGTTGTGACTAATAAAAGAAGCAACAAAGTGGTTCTTACTGGTGTGAGAAAAGGAAATATGTACCTAGCTAAATTTAACTCATCCAATGCAGAGTCTGTAACTTGTCTTCTCAGTAAAGAAAGTCAGAATGAAAGTTGGCTATGGCACAAGAAGCTATCCCATTTAAACTTCAAGACCATGAATGAGCTGGTAAAGAAAGAACTGGTTAGAGGCATTCCTCTAGTAGAGTTTTCAAAAGATGGACTGTGTGATGCCTGCCAAAAAGGGAAGCAGATTAAAGCATCATTCAGGAAGAAACTTGATTCAACAATTGAAGAGCCTTTGCAACTGCTTCACATGGATTTGTTTGGACCAGTCAATGTATTGTCCATCTCAAGGAAAAGATTTTGCCTAGTAATTGTAGATGATTTCTCAAAGTTCTCTTTGACATATTTCCTAAAGTCTAAAGATGAGGCTAGTGAAATCATCATCAATCACATAAGACAAGTCAATAATCATCCTGATTTCAAGGTTAGAAGAATCAGGAGTGACAATGGAACCGAGTTCAAGAATTCTGTCATAAGAGCATTTTGTGAGGAAAATGGGATTCTGCATGAGTTTTCAGCAGCAAGGACTCCATAACAAAATGGAGTAGTGGAAAGGAAGAACAGATCACTTATTGAAGCTGCAAGGACAATGCTTGAAGAATCTAAATTACCAATATATTTCTGGGCTGAAGCTGTAAATACTGCATGTTACACTCAGAATATTTCTTTGGTTAATCAAGCAAGATGCATGACTCCCTATCAATTGTTTAAGAACAAGAAGCCAACTCTAAACTTTCTTCATGTCTTTGGCTGCAAATGCTATATTCTAAGAAATCAAACTGATCAAAATGGGAAGTTTGATGCTAAAGCAGATGAAGGAATTTTCGTTGGATATATTGTTGGTAAAGCATAAAGAGTCTACAATCTAAGAACCAACATTGTTGTGGAATCAATACATATTGTGTTTGATGATAAAAAGATTAAAGGACTGAAAGATGGAGATTACCATGAGAGCCTCAAATTTGACAATGTGGAGATGGTTAGTGATGACAGTGATGATAAAAGTGATCAAGAGAATGTATCTAAGGATAATGCAGATAAATCTACCACCAATGAAGCACAAAACTCAACATCTGTCGAGTTGCATAATGCTTCATCCATCAGAAGGCAATCTGCGTTATCCGTCGGGAGACAACTAGCTTCATCCATCGGTACTCAAAATTCACCATCCGTCGGGTTATCAAAAGGAGCAGAAAGTCAAGACAGATCACCTATAGAAAGTTCCCCTTTCTCAAATCAAAGATCCAGAAACTCAGGGGGAGTTTCTAATAATCAAAACTCAATCACACATCAAGACAACAATGCGGTTTCTTCATCTAGAGCTAATCTACCTCAACAAAGGAAATGGACAAAAGATCACCCCTTTGAGCTTATCATTGGTGATGTTTCTTTGAGAGTTCAAACAAGTAGAGCAACTCAGGAAGAATGTCTATACAGCAGCTTTCTTTCCAAGGAAGAACCAAAGAAGGTTGAAGAAGTTTTGTTGGATCCTGATTGGATTTTAGCTATGCAGGAGGAGCTAAACCAATTTGAAAGGAATAATGTATGGAAGCTGGTGCCCAAGCCTAAAGGAAAGAATCCAATAGACACTAAGTGGGTATTCAGAAACAAGATGGATAAAAATGGCATAGTAGTCAGGAACAAAGCTAGATTGGTTGCTAAGGGCTATTGTCAGCAAGAAGGAATAGATTTTGATGAAACATTTGCTCCTGTTGCAAGACTTGAAGCCATCAGAATCTTCTTAGCCTATACAGCCCATGCCAATTTCAAGGTCTATCAAATGGATGTCAAAAGTACCTTTCTCAATGGAGATTTGGAGGAAGAAGTTTATGTCAGTCAACCTCCTCGTTTTGAAGATCCAAATTTTCCAGAACATGTCTATTATCTTTTGAAAGCACTCTATGGACTGAAACAAGCACCTAGAGCCTGGTATGACACTTTATCAAAGTTCCTTTTGGAAAATCACTTCACAAGAGGTACTGTAGATAAAACTTTATTTTTCAGAAATGTTAATGGCTCTAGTATACTTGTTCAAATTTATGTAGATGATATTATTTTTGGCTCTACAGATGAGAAACTTTGCAAAAAGTTTGCCAAATTGATGCAAAGTAAGTATGAAATGAGTATGATGGGAGAACTAACTTACTTTCTTGGTTTACAAGTTAAGCAAGTTAGTGATGGAATATTCATTAGTCAAACTAAATATATTTCTGATCTTTTAATGAAGTTTGATCTAATGGATTGCACATATGCGAAAACTCCCATGGCCACTGCAACTAAGCTTGAATTAAACACTACTGAAAAGTCTGTGGATATTTTAAGTTATAGAGGCATAGTTGGCTCTCTTCTGTACTTAACAACTAGTAGGCCAGATATAATGTTTGCTACATATTTATGTGCTAGATTTCAGGCTGATCCTAGAGAATCTCACTTAATAGCTATTAAGAGAATTTTCAGATATCTCAAGGGAACACCAAACCTTGGCATTTGGTACCCTAGAGATTCTGGTTTTGATCTAACTAGTTATTCAGATGCAGATTATGCAGGTTATAGAATTGATAGAAATAGTACAACAGGAACCTGTCAGTTTCTAGGAAACAAGCTTGTGTCCTGGTTCAGTAAAAAGCAAAATTCAATTTCTACTTTTACAGCTGAAGCTGAATACATTGCTGCTGGCAGTTGCTGTGCACAGATTTTATGGATGAGAAATCAATTGCTAGACTATGGTTTGCAAGTTGAAAGGATTCCTATTTTCTGTGATAACACAAGTGCAATTGCCATCACTGAAAATCCAGTACAACATTCAAGGACAAAGCACATAGATATCAAGTACTATTTCATGAGGGAACATGTAATGAATGGTACTGTGGAATTACATTTTGTTCCAAGTGAGAAGCAGCTTGCATAATTTTTTACCAAGCCACTGGATGAATCCACCTTTTCAAGGTTGGTAAGTGAGTTAGGTATGCTTAATTACTCTTAAATCTATCTGAGTTATTTTGCAAGCTGAAATGCAGCCAAAAATTTAATTGATTTTTCAGTCATGGATGAAATTTTGGCTAAGTCAAAATTTACATCTCGACGGATGATCTTTATCCATCGAGTTTGATCATCCGTCGATATACTATTTGCTAATAAAAATCAATTACTTTTCTGGAATATTTTATGTCTCGACGGATAACAGTTTATCCTCATCCGTCGAATTGTCTTAATCTCAACCGTTAATTCCCTGAACATTATCCATCGAGTATACTTACAGTTTGTAAGCATAACACGATGGATAATGGATGGAATTTTTACAGTTTATTTTTAAACGGCTATTTTAGGCAATTTCTATTGGTTACTTTACTTTACTTTATTATTTTTATCAGTTATTTCTGGGATAGTATAAAAGCTTATTTCATTGCAATTGCTTTTCTTTTATCATTCTCAATTCAACGGCTCTAATTTCATTCTCTCTCAAGCACTTACTCTCCTTCTCTTCAAGCTCCTATTCTCTAACAATGGCACCTGTTGTAAAGATTATGTCTCAAACTGGGTTCATTTATGAGAAGAACAATTTCACCACATTAGTGAACAAGGGTATTCAGCAATCATATGACTATCACAAGATGTTGGACTTTGTGAAGAATTGCAAGCTCAACTATGCCATGCTGGAATCACCCACAATCTTCTGTGAAGTTGTTGAAGAGATGTAGACCACTGCTACCTACAACTCTACAGATAAGACCACCACTCTAACCATTAAAGCTAAAGAATTCTGTAAAAATAGTGATGTGATAAAAGCATGTTTCACAATTCCTGATAACAATGTGACTTCACCACACAATGACACTGATATTATCAATATGCTTAATTCCATGCACTATGCACTTCCTACTTCTAAACTGAGTGATATTAGGAGAATGGGTCTTAGGAAGGAGTGAAGTTTCTTGTGTGATATAGTTACAAAGGTTTTTTGAGGAAAGATCAGTAATTTTGATTCAGTGAATATTTCCATGCTTAACATGCTATACATGCTAGTTACAGATAAATTTATAATTTCAATGACCTTGTCTTGTTTGAGTTAGGTTTTAAATTAGGGGAGTTAAATAAAAGAGGTAAAAATGTGTATTATGCTAGATTTCTTATGTTATTAGCTAACCACCTCTGTGAAGAGATTGTGCTTGAGAACCCTAACAACAAACTGGATTGTTGGGTTCAAGAGAGAAGGCTCATTGCAGATTTGAACAGGGCCAATTATCACAAGGATGTGCCAATGTTCTACTTTCCTGTAATGCAAGCACTTCAGGTAAGTGAGGTAAGTTCATCTATCCCTACAACTATTCCAACCTCCACAATTTCTTTGAGTTCAAGAGTAGCTATGACAACTGTGCCAATGACCAAACAGTTGCCTACCAAAGCTGCTAAACCTACAATTATTTCAAAATCCAAATCAAAGAAAACTCCCTCTGGTATCTCTCAAAAGATGCCAGTTGAAAAATCCACAAAAGCCAAAGAGGGGAGTGTGTGGGAGGGTAAGTTAGGTGAGGGAAGGGGTGAACATAAAAGAAACCCCAAGAATAAGGTTGGAGAGTTGAGTGAATCCCAGCCCAACCACACTGCAGTTTCCCAACAAACTGCAGTGCTTAAAAAAGGACAAAAGCTCATTTCTAACTGCATCCTCCCAAAAGGATGTAGTTATTGAACAAAACTCTCAACCAAGAGCACAGGCCAAGAGGGTTAGGGACACAAGCTCACCCCAAACTTATGCCAGAAAGAAGAAATCAAAAACCTCTGGGGATGCACAGGGTACACACACAGTGCAAACTGGTGCTAAAGACACAATCACTGCACCTTCACAAATTCAGCTTGATGTGGCTCCAATAAATGTGGAGTCACAGCCAAAATCTCTAGTTATAGAAGCACCTCAAACACCATACTCACCAACAAATTCTCTGGATGTGGATATGATAAACACATCAATTCCTGATTCCCCTTTTTTAACTCTGTTGGGGAAGCCAAAATCTAGTGCAAGTGAGCATCATCTTTTAGATGATTTGTTGGCTCACTTGCCAATTCTTTCAGGAACTATTGTGTCCTCTGTGCCTAAAATATCTTCAATCAGCACAGAGTCAACAATAGTTTCTATTCCCACCTCATTCATTTCTACTCTCTCGACGGATATTTCTCATCCGTCGAGTAGTGATTGTATCCCGACGGATAAGCCTAATAGCAGTTATCCGTCGGATAGCAAAACCACTCACTCGATGGATATCACTCATCAGTCGAGTATCTCTGCACAATTTCAAACTTCAATTCTTTCAAGTGCAGAAGATCTAGTGGTTGTACAGTCACTCTTAGGATTGAGAGAGAAGAGTGTTTTGAGTGAGAGTCTGGGTTGCTCCCAGGAAAAAGGAGAGAAAATGAGTGAAAATCTGCAATCCATTTCTTCAGGATTGGCAAAAGGGAGTGAGAGGAGTCCCACCTTAGTAGGTGAAGGTGAGGGTGTGAGGGTGGGGATCCAGGGTGAGACCCTGATGCAACAAAAGAGAGAAAATGAGAGAAATGCAGGTACTGGAGCAATAAGGATGGATGTCATTGCTAGTGAGTCAATGAATGTCCAGGATGCAGACAGGGAAGGACTATCTCAACATCCTAAAGCTGTTATAGATTCTACTTCCCTTGATGCTGAGGCATTTACTCACCCTGTTCCAGCTTATCAAATTCTAGCTGAACAGGGCAATGACAATGCAGAAAGGATGTTCAATCTGGTGCATACCACCCAGTCTATGCAAAGGGCTAAGGATGCCATCACAGCTTTGCCTTCTACAGCTGGTGATGTGGACTATGAGACTGGGGGTTCAGCTGATTTCTTTGGAGATGGGAGTGGGAATAGTGAAGATGAAGCAATGGACATAGGGGGAGAAGTAGGCTCAAGGTCAGGTATGCCATCATGGGTATTCTTAAAGAACTGTGATGAGCATTACTTCAAGACAACCCTGATCCAGTTAATCAATCAGACAAATACTGCTCTTCAAACCACTACCAATGCAAGCACCAAGAAGCTCCTTCAGGCACATCTTGCCTCCCTGCAACTTCCGCAAATACAAGGCTTCCAGCATGCTAGAGATGTGAATTCTATGAAGGGTGATGTTGAGGAGATGAAGAAGGCTATTTCAGACAGGATAGATTCTAAACTTTCAGAAGCTACAATACTTGACATCAAGAGGAAATTAAGGAAAAATTCTGATCTGTCAACCAAGATAGATGCCTTGGATACAAGAATGTCAGCCATGGAAGCAGCTTTGACTGCCATTCATCTCCATCAAGCCCAAAAAACTGATATACTTCAAAAACTGGTGGCAGCTCAAACCCCCTTCACAGCTCAACTTGATGATAACAAAAAGGGGGAGAAAGGACCAAGTGAGGGGGAGAAGCTTCAGATACAAATCAGTAAAGTAATTGTGCCTTCAATTACTATCTCAAAGCCACCAGTCACAGATGGTATAGATCTGATTCAAGCAGCAGCAGCCAACTTGAAAGTTGCTGAGAAGGAAAAGTTAAGTTTGGTCAACTGGGAGAAGATTGATGAGGAGATACAGAAGAAGTTTGAACTTGTCAAAGAGCCAGTTAAGTCAGCCATCCATCATCTCAAGTCAAGCAAATAAGTGTGAATGAGATGAGCATGAACTATCTGGAAAGAGGAAAATCTTCCTGTATCAAGTCTCCAAAGGCTGAAAAGATTCTTAAACCAAGGGCTAACTACTCAAAATCATTCTTGAAGAACCCCTTGGACACTGTGTATGAGACACCCAAGCCTGATGAGAAGAAGCTTCTGTCAAGATCAATTATCTTTTATAAAGATCCAGCTGATTCAGTTTCTAAAAGGAGGATTGCTAAGATTTTCAGAAATGCGAAAGAAATTTGTGTGGTGGCTGGATACCCTCAATTTTCTCAAGCAAAGAGAGAAGAAAAAGCTAGATTGAAGCAGGAAAAGAGGCAGGCTGCTCTAGATGCAAAAAAGGCAAAACAAAAGAGAGAGCAGATTGCTATCTTAGCCAAGCTACATGCTGTAAACTCATCACAACAAATTCCCTCTCAACCATCTGAAGCTACTGAATCAAGGAAGCAAGTTGAAGAACAGAAGAAATCTCCAAGAAAGAAGCAATTGGCTATAAGAACTAAAAGGAAACTGGATAGTGTTGACAAGGAATTGGAAGATCAATTTCCTAAGGAATTCAGACCAGCTACAACTCAAGCATCAAAGCCCTCTGTGGTATTTGAAGATATAAGGGTGGTGGATCCCTACAGGAATATTTATGGTGAACCTATTGTGCCCAAGGATGAGCCAATAGAATGGGAGAACATACCAATTCCAGACTTCAATCTACCAATCCTTAGCAATCCAAAAAGGATAAAGTCAAGAGCAGTCAAGAAAGTGAAGTTGTCACTTCTCAAATCCAAATCTGTAGTTAAAGCTCAGCCCAAAGTCAATAAGGGAGACTACTTGTACTTGTGTGACATCAAAGAACTTTCTGATCTAAACCTCTATCTGGATGAACTAGATGAAGTGAGAGGAATTGATGCATACAGAAACCTACCTGAAAGGTTAGTGTTCAAGTACAAAGGAGGAAAGGAGATTCAGTGGCCACTTCATAGGATTCTTCAAGAGAGCCAAGCTGTACTGATTAAATTTTATTCATCCTTCAAGAAGAACTTTGGGTTCAACATTACTGCAAGAAGATTGGTATTGAAGAAGATTGAAGAACTAAGGAGTGTTAGAGCTAAAGATGCACTCCCAAAGACTCTAATCATCCCTTACACAGGGAGAAGAGTGCATCTAAGGCCCTACTGGCTGATGGAGTTTATAGATGACAAAGGTGTGAGAAGATTCTTCATATTAGAAGACCAATTGAGCATCTCTAGCAATGAGACTCTTTTGGAAATGCAAGGAAAGCTAAATCTCTCAGAATCTGATGAACTAGAATTCCACAGGCAGCTCCAAAATCAGATTGAAGAAAACAACAGAAAGCTTGGAAGAAGATCCAAACCTTCAAGGAACTAGATAAATCTGCTCAGGCTAGAGGAGCATCTTGAAAAATGACTGTGAGCTAAACTTTGTACATTTTGATTAATTGAAGTACTTTTCAGTATTATCTACTTTTCTTTAAAGTTGTATGTTTAGGGTGTTTTGTTATCATCAAGTATCTCTTAATTTATGGCTACAATTCCAGTAGACATAAATTGGGGGAGATTGTTGTGCATATGTTGTGTACTTGATGATTACATAAACAAAACACCTAAGTAGATTTTACTTAGTAAAATAATGTAGCACTCGACGGATAAGAATTATAGTCCCGACGGATAACTCATTATAGTCCCGAAGGATGATGACTTATTATCCATCGAGTGAGTAGCTTATGTAATAATGAGTCTTTAGCACATTTCTGCATACACCTTTGTATAGATTCTGTAGTAGCATATAAGTCATGTTGACTTTAACTAGATATGCAGAATAGGTTGATTAATTGTACATAGATGATGTCTTGTAATTCTGCATAAATGAATTGAAGTCAAGTGCCAAAATAGCTATCGACGGATGATTAACAAAGCCATCGATGAATGATCAAATTGCTATCAACGGATAATCAATATAGCAGTCGACGAATGATGAATAAAGCCATCAACGGATGATCATAAACTCGACGGATGATCATGTACTCAATGGATAAAGAATTCAAATATTCGTTGACAGTGACAACTAGTCACATGCGTCGAAGTGTATGCAAATGGAATGAGGAAGCCTATTAACTGGGTAATAGAGAACAAAGTAACAAAGTGTTAGACTCTATAGTTTTTATGCTGATCCTGTCTTTTGACTTTGTAATCTTGGTAATATATAAACCAAGAAGTAGCAAATGGAAACATAGATCTGAAATACAAAAAGTGAGAAACATTTGTAAGCAAAATTATTAGCATTTCTATGTATTCTCAGTAGTTCATATTTGTAAGCAACTGTAAGCATTCTTGCACACAGAGTTCTCTCGATATATATTATATATCTCTGGTGGAATCATTCAAATCCACCAAAAAGTTTTTAAAGACTCTTATTTTTAATTACTTGTATTTTGATTCACTTAAGTTTTTATTCCATATTGTGATAATCAATACACTTATATTTATATTCGAGTTTGAACATTTTATTTCAAGAAAAAGTTTCAAGAATTCTATTCAACCCCCCTTCTGTAATTCTTGTCATATTGTTAAGGGACTAACAAAAAGACAATGCCAAGTCTCAAAATTGGCACAAGCAAATCAGAATCAAGCAAGGGAAATGAGCAAGTGGCTGAGGTTGAAGACAATTCCAATCAAGATGACTCTGATGATGTTGATGAACATCTGGCTTTTCTGTCCAGAAGATTTACAAAGATGAAATTCAAGAAAAATACTAGATTCACTAAGCCAAACAAGAACATGGTGGACAAATCTAAGTTCAAATGTTATAACTGTGGCATAAGTGGACACTTTGCAAATGAGTGCAGAAAGCCAACTTCTGAAAAGAAGAAATTTGAGCAAGTGGATTACAAAAAGAAATATTTTGATTTGCTCAAACAAAAGGAAAGGGCTTTTCTAACTCAGGAAAATGACTGGGCAGCTGATGGAGCCAATGAAGATGATGATCTGGAGTATGTCAACCTAGCCCTGATGGCTAATTCTGATGAAAATGAAACCAGTTCATCAAGCAACTAGGTAATTACTACTGACCTCTCTCAGCTTTCTAAAAATGAATGCAATGAAGCTATAAATGATATGTCCAATGAATTATATCATTTACATGTTTCCCTTAAATCACTAGCTAAAGAAAACACAAGAATTAAAGAGAATAATTTGTTTTTAAGTGATAGGAATGCTGTGTTAGAGGGTAAGGGAATTGAGCTTGAAAAGATTAAAATTAAATGCTTATCTATTGAGAGTGAACTAGAAGAGTCTGTTAAGAAAGTAAAAAAAATTTCTAGACAACTAGAACGTGAGCAAGAAGTAATCAAGGCCTGGAAAATATCTAGGGATGTTAGTGCTCAAATTGTCAAGGTTCGGGGAATTGAATCACTCTATGAGAATGCCTGGAAGAAAAAAAAAAGGAAGTAAAATTAATTGATGGATTGTCAACAGATGTGGAATCAACGGATGATGAAAGTTATCCGTTGAAGGAAGAAAATGAGCATCCGTTGAAGGCTCATCAATTAAAACAGGCAAGTAATTCTAAAAAGGATAATTTGAAAAATCCCAATAAGAAGTTTGGTTCAACTTCCAAGAACTTTGTCAAAGAAGGGGCTAGCACATCCAAAGATGCCAGTAAGGTGAATATACAACACATGACTTTAGATCAGTTGAAAAATAGACTTAAGTTGGTTGAGGATAAAAAGGAAACTAAAAGGAAATCTAATAGAAATGAGAAGGTAGGGATTAACAAACAAAACAAATACACACCTGATAAGTATGCTCCTAGAAAAAGTTGTTTGCATTGTAAAAGCGTTAATCACCTATCTGTTAACTGTAAGTCTGTTAAGTATGCTCCCATGCCTTCAACTCCTTCCATGCCTAATATGTCTATGTCACCTCTGCATGCTATGCCTGTTATGTCTCAACAGAATCCTCATGCACATTTTGCAAACATGCCATATGTTAATAATCCTTATTTTGCTGCATTCAGTATACCTCAAATGCCATACAACATGCCTATGTGGAATAACATGTTTGCACAATTTATGCCTTATCAAATTCAACCAAATGTGCTAAATGATTCTGTGACTAACCCTACACTTCAACCAACTACATCTGAGACCAAGGTTGACCCAAAGTTACCTAAGTCAAAAGGTGTAGGAAGTATGAAGTCTAGGAAAAAGACTAACAAGGCTGGACCGAAGGAAACTTGGGTACCAAAATCAACTTGATTTGATTTTGTTGTATGCAGGGAAAAAGAAGGAATCTATGGTACTTGGACAGTGGTTGTTCAAGGCACATGACAGGAGATTTCACCCTGCTCACAGAGTTCAAGGAGAGAGCTGGCCCTAGCATAACCTTTGGAGATGACAGCAAAGGGTTCAATATGGGATATGGCTTGATTTCAAAGGAAAATGTCATCATTGATGAAGTTGCATTAGTTGATGGTCTCAAACACAATCTATTGAGCATCAGTCAACTATGTGACAGAGGGAATACTGTTTCCTTCAATTCTGAAGCCTGTGTTGTCACAAGTAAGAAGGACAATAAAGTGGTTCTAACTGGAGTTAGAAAGGGAATGTGTACTTGGCTAACTTCAACTCTACAGATGTAGAATCAATTACTTGTCTTTTCAGCAAAGCAAGTCAAGATGAAAGTTGGCTATGGCACAAGAAGCTGTCCCATTTGAATTTCAAGACAATGAATGATCTAGTCAAAAAGGACTTAGTTATAGGAATGCCTCTAGTGGAATTCTCAAGGGATGGACTGTATGATGCTTGTTAGAAAGGAAAGCAAAAGAGAGCATCATTCAGTGAGAAGCTTGAATCAGCAATTGATGAACCATTACAACTACTTCACATGGATCTTTTTGGACCAGTCAATGTATTGTCAATTTCAAGGAAAAGATATTTCCTAGTGATTGTAGATGATTTCTCAAAGTTTTCATGGACCTACTTTATTGGATCAAAGGTTGAAGCTAGTGAAATCATTATCAATCATATCAAGCAAGTCAACAATCATCCATATTTCAAAGTAAGAAATATCAGGAGTGACAATGGAATTGAGTTTAGGAATTCTACCATGAGGATGTTCTGTGAAGAAAATGGGATCATGCATGAGTTCTCAGCTCCAAAGACTCTACAACAAAATGGTGTGGTGGAAAGAAAGAACAGATCACTAATTGAAGCTGCAAGAACAATGCTTGAAGAGTCAAAACTCCCAACATATTTTTGGGCTGAGGCTGTTAACTGTGCATGTTACACTCAGAATATTTCTCTAATCAATCAGGCAAAAGGCATGACTCCCTATCAATTATTCAAGAGAAGAAAACCAACCTTAAACTTCCTTCATATTTTTTGGTTGCAAATGCTACTGTTAGGTCCCAATGTGTTTGTAGAAGGGGGGAGTTGAATACAAACAGTACCGAATAATCGAATAAATGCGGAATAAAAAAATGTGAAACAAAATTCAAGTTAAATAAAAATAATATTAAACTTGAAAGGTGTTACAACAACTGTATCGATTACAAGGAATTAATCTCAAATTAATTATCACAAATCTAGAATAAATTCAACATGGACTTTTTCTATTTTTGTAATAAAAAGATTCAAATGCTGAACGCAATTTGAGATTAAGTTCTAGGGATTTTCATCCGCTAGATTGTTACACAAGAACAAGATAAAGATTTCTAGTTGATTGGATTTAACTTTACAATCTAGAAATTGATCTTGAAGTTTGTAGATGAGATGAAATATTTTTCTGCTTCTTTTTCTTTTGTTCTCGGGTTCTGTTTTTGTTGGATGATTGATTGTGTTCTGATTCTGCTTCTTTTAATCAAACAACAGAATAGAATGAACTGCAATGACAATCGGTGAGATAATCCAATTGTACTAGCAAGACAATCTGTTGAACTGGAGAGACTTTTGGTATGACAATTATTTGTACTAGCAAGACAATCTGATTGAACTAGCAAGACAATTCTCTTCCAGTGTAACTTTCGGCAAGACAATTGTTTGTACTAGCATGACTTTCGGTATGACTATCAATTGTCATACCGATTGTCATATTAGTACAATCAGATTTGACTTGCTGAATTTAAATGAATTTTAATCCAATTTAAATTCTGAAAATTCCTAAAATTAATTCAGAATTAATTAATTAATTAATCAATTAATTTAATTAATAAATAAATTATTCTTCGCAGATATAATTTATTTTCTTAATTAAATTAGATGACTTAATTAATTAATAGAGAATTAATTTTAGTCTTCAACAGCACCCATTCTTCTGAATATCTTCTGAAAATCACTGAGAATTATGAATTAATTCCACCACTTCAACGTTGACACTCGATGTACTGTCTGGTTCATGAGTGACTAACTTCCGTGACGTTTCTTCATGTCTTGACTTTGATATTTTGATTTTCTTCAGATTAAATCCTTGTAATTAATGATACTCTGACGAGATCTCTGTCACTTGATTAAATCCACACTCTTGATTTATATCACTGGGGCATGATCAATTTCTTGAACTTCTTCCAGTGAATTAATTCCTCAAGTCTGTAGATGAACCTTGTTTATGAATCCTTTGACAGATATTACTCTGTGAGATCTCTTTTGACGGTAGATCCACTATTTACTTATTACATTCTTATTTGAGTTGAGTTGAATCCTCGAATATACAAATAGGCTATGATATATGACTTACAATCTCCCCCTATTTGTTTGTTAGACAATAACACACAAATACCCAGAGGATAACTCAAATAACAAATAAGAAAAAGATATAAAAAGAAATGCAAAGTAAATAGTAGAAAAGTTCTGGACTAGATTTAACATTTTCCAGATTCCAAGTAGATGTTCCTCTAGGTTGAACATATCTTCAAGTAGTTCCATCTTCATTTGTACAACCACATTTCCTGTTGAGAAGCCCATATCTCTCTTGCTTCTCCCCCTATGAGAATCAACTGATTAAAGAAGATCACCTTCGTTTACCACCTCTCCCGTACAATAGGATCCGCAAATAAAAGCCAATGGTACTCCCCTAACAGCTTCTTCCCTTACTAGAAAATCACCTTGTGTTTACCACCTCTCCCATACAATAGGATCCGTAGTTACAAACAACAATGGTGTGGTGTAGTGTACATGTAGGATCTTTTTCTTCCTCCCTGCTATTTCTCCCCCTTAGTTGAGGAATCCTCCAAACTATTACTTAAGCTTTTATCTCCCCCTTAAAGAAGGAATGTATGCCGTCATCTGAAGGAGTTCTCATATTTCACTTGGTTGGAAAAGAAATAACAAGTAGTTTCTCTTTCTTCCTCACAGTGAGTGTGTGATTCTGTTTAGTGTACCTCACATGTGTTTCACTCTTCTCTCTACTCGTGTTTACACTCATTCTCACAAGTGTATCACTCCTCTCATAGCTCCAACATTCAGCTGTACCTGCAAGGAAAATCACATTAGCCATCCTTAAGGAGGTCACACGTGGTGCAATGGGAGTTCACAAATCCCCATCCTTGTTAAACTCGTCAGATGAATCTGAGTCATAATCTACAAGTTGCTAGTTTCTCTTTTAGGGTTCCAAATTTGAATTCTGGGAAGGTAAACAATGATCCAACGAATTTATCATAAAGATCAAAGTTCCCTTCTAATGCCTGTGAAGATATTTCCTTGTGACTTATCAGGTAATATCTGAATCATTATCAACAAGTTGCCGATCTGCGCCTATATCAGATCCACTATCCGCAGATGCATCCAGGGGATTTAAGCCTGGGGAGGTAGACACTGACCATTGACATATGGCTTTTGGATCAGTATCCTCTCCTAACACCTGTAAAGGCAATTGGTCCATTAACGAACCTTGAACAATCGAATCTGACCTTAAAATGGTCGAAACTCTTGTTTCCGTCAACTCATCCTTTATGTGTGTAACCTTTCCTTGTGCATCAAGAATTGTTTATATTTGAAGTGGTGACACTACATCGGATATCCTGGCCGACAGGCAATTTTCAATAGACGCACCCTGTTGAGAGGATGAATCTAGTAACTGTTTTTGTGCCTTTTCAGCCATTACACCTTTTTGAGAAGATGTATGGGGGTTAGCAGTTATCTCGGTTTAAAAACTACTCATCTTTGTAGGAGACAGAGCTACTGGGTTGACTTCAGAACCTTCCTAATGTGGTGCACTAAGGCACTATCTCCCTCACGCTCATTCATACTACATTTAGTGGTAAGAGAGTGTTGGTTGGTTCTATTTTTGTGTTTTTCTTTACAGTCTGGGATAGACGTTGTGGGTTTTCAACCTCATGACTGTCAATGAAAGAAAGTCATTGGAGACTGAACCTGTAACACAGAATATATGGCACTATAGAGATAAAATGTATTTAAGATTTATAATGAATGAAAATTATACATTTAATCTTTTGAGAGTAATGATGTACAATAGTGATTTCAAAAGATTTTACATGAAATAAGAAATCACTAATGTAGAAAGAAGTTTGATTTTGTTTTTCAATAAGAATGAGTTTTTGATAAGACATTGATCACTTAGGGTAAAGTCTAAGTAATTCTCATTCATGTCAAAAGCTTACAAATATCTGCAACATAAAGATAACAACATATCATTGACCGGTACTTGTCAAGTACTTTAGATACTAATTGTTATGTTGCATAATATTTAAAATAAAAATAAAATAAATAAAAATAATAATACAATACAAATAATAATAATAAAAACAAATATCAATGAATTAAATACCAAATATCTATCAACAAGATATCAGCATTCAATTTCATATATCATACAATATTTACAATTACAGAAAATAAAAACAAAAACTTATATAGATATAGCAAAAATATAGAAACTATTTACAAGTTCAAGATAACATTACCAGCTTACAAACAGCCATATCTCTTGGATAAACCTTTGCTGTTATCTCCAAAGGTAACCAGGGGGGCAGCTTTCTCAATCCACATTTGATAGCAGGGCTCTATCTCCGGTCATATATCTTGATGATCCACTATCAAGAATCCACACTACCGGTTACACCTATTTAATGCCCTGCACTACAAATGGATTAGACCTTCTTCGGAACCCAAAGTTGGTTGGGCCCGACATACTTGTAGAACTGTCCTTTGTCAGGCAAAACAACATTTTTAATTTTAATTGTCTCAACTTTCTCAATGACTGAACATTTGACCTTGTAAACAGCCTTAACAAATTTCTGTTTAAGCTTAGGCACAAATGTCTCCTTTCTAGCCTTAGAAGGACTAGCAGTCTTAGACCTATCATGCTTCTTGTTATTCACATGCTGACGAGGAGTAGTCTTATCATTAGAAACATGCTTACCATTAAAATAAGCATACATCATATTAAAAGCACAAGACATACAATTAGAAACACCACATGCTTTATGAGAGTGATTAATAGTAGGCAATTTATGCATGACAGACATGGCATTTTTGTTATCCAACTCATGTGTGTCTGAGTTAGTCTCAGTTGCTTTCACAACTTTGACTGGAAATTTCGACACACTTGACTTGGAAACAACCTTCTCATTAGCATGATCTTCAGCACGTATTTCTTCCTGAATAACAGAAGAGGTCGCATCAAATGGTTCAGCAATTGATGGTTTATAGAGGGGTTCATCAACACCCTTAAGCACATGTGGTACTTCCTTCCCTTTAGTACAGACACGAGGAGGGGAGTTTATGCCTAATTCTCCAATAGCAACATTGTAATCATAACCTATTCTAGATGTTTGATTAACAGATTGCTTACTGTAGAACTCTTTAGCCTTCGAACAAGAATTGAAGTAGGCTCTAACCTTAGTCTCAAGACCGGTGATCTTGTCTTTGAGAATAGTTTCGAGTTTTCTATAACAGTCAACTCTATTCTCTAGAAAAGATACTTGTTCTTTTAATTTGTCTTGGTTAATGTGCACAAGTCTTAATTCATTGACCTCTTTCTCAAGGTCTGTGATCTGTAAACTTAACAGTTCATTATCACGACGTGCACAATCTAAGTTACCTCTTAGATGATAAACCATTTCAGCATCAGAAAGTTTTACCTCTATTCTTGACGATGAAGCTTTTCCATCAATAGCCATAAGATTAAGATTTCCTTCATCTTCATCTTCACTGTCAGTATCATCCCAGCTTCTTCCCTTTGCCAGATAAGCCATTTCAGAGTTCTTTCTTACTTGCTTTGGCTTCCTACATTCTGTGGCAAAGTGTCCCAACTCATTGCAGTTATAGCATCTAATGGTGCTCCGATCAACCATCCCTGTTTTGTATCCACCACTGCTGGTGTTAGAGGATGAAGATCCACCTTTCTGGAATTTGTTGTAGTTGGACTTGTACTTAAGCTTGGGATTCCTCTTGAATCTGACATGGGAGAATCTCTTGACAATTTGGGCCATTGACTCGTCTTCCAATTGCTCCAGCTCTTCCAAGGAATAAAAATCATCACTTGATTGATTTGTAGTAGGAGGATCATATTCTGCTACTAACATATTTTCCTCAGCCTTGGAACACTGTACCATTTTCTCCAATTGTTGAGATTGCTGTCGTTGTTGACCTTCAGCTATAAGTGCAGTAGATATGCTGACCATTCTATCCTTCCCGTAGACTTCCTTCTGTTGAATCTGCTCCAACTCATAGGTTTTTAACACTCCATAGAGCCTGTCCAAAGAAATCTCACTCAGATCTCTAGCTTCTCTAATGGCAGTGATTCTATGTTCAAGATGAGTTGGCAGTGTTAAAAGGAACTTTTTGTTGACCTCCCTGATTGAATAATATTTCCCATTTATGTTCAGGTTGTTGATCAACGCATTGTACCTCTCAAACACTTCAGTAATTCCTTCTCCTGGATTTGATTTAAAATATTCATACTCAGAGGTTAGGATCTCCAACTTGTTCTCCCTAACTTCCTCTGTGCCTTCATTGATCACCTCAATAGTTTCCCACATGTGTTTGGAATTTTTACAGTTCATCACATGTCTGTTCATCAAGGGATCAAGGGAATCAATTAAAATTAATTGAAGGCTGGCATCCAAGGAGGCTTCTTCCTTTTCATCATGAGTAAAATCTTCAGGATCTTTAGGATAGGTTCTGGCTTTGGTGATCACAACATCATCTACTATCACCTCCGGTTCAATAACCATCGGAGTTTTTATCCCCTTCTTCAACAAGTTTGAATATTTGGGATTTGCCACTTGTAAAAACAAGAGCATCTTCTTCTTCCACATAATATAATTCTCTTTATCAAATTGTGGAATTTTAACGGTTTCAACTTTTTGTGAAGTCATTATGAATTTTTGAATGAATAAAAATTCAAGGAGTTGAAAAATCACAAAAGTCTAGGATCTTGATTTGTTCGTTAATCAGAAGGCTCTGATACCAATTGTTAGGTCCCAATGTGTTTGTAGAAGGGAGGGGGTTGAATACAAACAATACCGAATAATCGAATAAATGCGGAATAAAAAAATGTGAAACAAAATTCAAGTTAAATAAAAATATTATTAAACTTGAAAGGTGTTACAACAACTGTATCGATTACAAGGAATTAATCTCAAATTAAATATCACAAATCTAGAATAAATTCAACATGAACTTTTTCTATTTTTGTAATAAAAAGATTCAAATGCTAAACGCAATTTGAGATTAAGTTCTAGGGATTTTGATCCGCTAGATTGTTACACAGGAACAAGATAAAGATTTCTAGTTGATTGGATTTAACTTTACAATCTAGAAATTGATCTTGAAGTTTGCAGATGAGATGAAATATTTTTCTGCTTCTTTTTCTTTTGTTCTCGGGTTCTGTTTTTGTTGGATGATTGATTGTGTTCTGCTTCTGCTTCTTTTAATCAAACAACAGAATAGAATGAACTGCAATGACAATCGGTGAGACAATCCAATTGTACTAGCAAGACAATCTGTTGAACTGGAGAGACTTTTGGTATGACAATTGTTTGTACTAGCAAGACAATCAGATTGAACTAGCAAGACAATTCTCTTCCAGTGTAACTTTCGACAAGACAATTGTTTGTACTAGCATGACTTTCGGTATGACTATCAATTGTCATACCGATTGTCATATTAGTACAATCAGATTTGACTTGCTGAATTTAAATGAATTTTAATCCAATTTAAATTCTGAAAATTCCTAAAATTAATTCAGAATTAATTAATCAATTAATTCAATTAATAAATAAATTATTCTTTGCAGATATAATTTATTTTCTTAATTAAATTAGATGACTTAATTAATTAATAGAGAATTAATTCTAGTCTTCAACAGCACCCATTCTTCTGAATATCTTCTGAAAATCACTGAGAATTATGAATCAATTCCACCACTTCAACGTTGACACTCGATGTACTGTCTGGTTCATGAGTGACTAACTTCCGTGACGTTTCTTCATGTCTTGACTTTGATACTTTGATTTTCTTCAGATTAAATCCTTGTAATTAATGATACTCTGACGAGATCTCTGTCACTTGATTAAATCCACACTCTTGATTTATATCACTGAGGCATGATCAATTTCTTGAACTTCTTCCAGTGAATTAATTCCTTAAGTCTGTAGATGAACCTTGTTTCTGAATCCTTTGACAGATATTACTCTGTGAGATCTCTTTTGACGGTAGATCCACTATTTACTTATTACATTCTTATTTGAGTTGAGTTGAATCCTCGAATATACAAATAGGCTATGAGATATCAGCTACATTCTAAGGAACCAACCTGATCACAAAGGAAAGTTTGATGCAAAGGTTGATGAAGGGATATTTGTTGGTTATTCTGCTGGAAAATCATATAGGGTCTACAATCTAAGAACCAACATTGTTATAGAATATGTGCATGTTGTCTTTGATGATAAAAAGATTGATGGACTAACAGATGAGGGACATCATGAAGGACTAAAATTTGACAATATTGAGATATATTGTGATGATAGTGAAGACGAAAATGATGGAGAATACACTTCGAAAAGGATTCAAAGTCTGCCTCTGGATAATGCACAAAATGCTGCATCAGTTGAAAGTCATAATTCAGCATCCGTTGATAGAAGTAATGCAGCATCCGTTGAAGGACAAAGTGCATCATCCGTTGAAGTACATAATGAAGCATCCGTTGATCATAGTCTATCAACGGATAATCAATTTACTTCATCAGTTGATAGAACTCCCAGTTCCTTTCAAAGGATCAGTAACTCAGGGGGAGTTTCAGCCAATCAACACTCTATCTCACATCATGACAATAATGAGGCAACCTCATCTAGATCTAATCTACAACCTCAAAGGAAATGGACCAAGAATCATCCTTTTGAATTGATCATTGGTGATGCAACATCTAAGGTGCAAACTAGATGGGCTACTCAAGATGAATATCTATACAGTAGTTTTATATCAAAGGAAGAACCTAAGAGAGTGGAAGAAGCTCTATTAGATCCAGATTGGATTTTAACAATGCAAGAGGAGCTAAACCAATTTGAGTGGAACAAGGTATGGAAGCTGGTACCCAAGATAAAGTACAAGAGCTCCATTGACACAAAATGGGTATCAGAAACAAGATGGATGAAAATGGCATTGTCATAAGGAATAAAGCTAGATTGGTTGCCAAGGGCTATTCTCAACAAGAGGGAATATATTTTGATGAGACATTTGCTCCAGTTGCAAGACTTGAAGCCATCAGAATTTTTCTAGCCTATGCAGCCCATGCCAATTTCAGAGTCTATCAAATGGATGTCAAGAGTGCATTTCTGGATGGAGAATTGGAGGAAGAAGTTTATGTGATCCAACCTCCAGGATTTGAAGATCCAAATTTTCCAGACTATGTGTATTATCTGTTGAAAGCACTCTATGGACTACAACAAGCACCTAGAGCCTAGTATGAGACTTTCTCAAAATTTCTCCTAGATAATTACTTCACAAGAGGTATTGTTGACAAAACTCTTTTCTTTAGAAATGTTAATGGCTCTACAATACTTGTTCAAATTTATGTAGATGATATTATATTTGGTTCTACAGATGATAAACTTTGTAAAAAGTTTGCTAAATTAATGCAAAGTAAATATGAAATAAGCATGATGGGAGAGCTAACTTATTTTCTTGGTTTACAAGTTAAACAAGTTAGCGGTGGAATTTTCATTAGTGAAACTAAATATATTTATGATCTTTTAAAGAAGTTTTACTTAATGGAATGTTTATCTACAAAAACTCCCATGGCCACTGCCACCAAGCTTGAATTAAATAAGGCTAAAAAGTCTGTGGACATTACAAGTTATAGAGGCATGGTTGGTTCACTTCTATATTTAACTACTAGTAGACTTGATATAATGTTTTCTACATGTCTCTGTGCTAGATTTCAAGCTGACCCTAAAGAATCTCACTTAGTTGCTATTAAAAGAATTTTTAGATATCTCAAAGGGACTCCAAATCTAGGAATTTGGTACCCTAGAGAGTCTGGTTTTGATCTAATTGGCTACTCAGATGCAGATTATGCAGGTTGCAAAATAGACAGGAAAAGTACAACTGGCACCTGTCAATTTCTAGGGAATAAGCTTGTGTCATGGTTCAGTAAGAAGCAAAATTCTATTTCTACATCAACAATTGAAGCTGAGTACATTGCTGCTGGTAGTTGCTGTGCACAAATACTATAGATGAGGAATCAACTATTTGACTATGGGCTAAATGTTAACAAAATTCCAATATTCTGTGACAACACAAGTGCCATTGCCATCACTGAAAATCCAGTGCAGCACTCAAGAACCAAGCACATTGACATCAAGTACCACTTTATAAGGGAACATGTGATGAATAGTACAGTGGAACTTCATTTTGTTCCAAGTGAAAAATAGATTGCAGACATATTTACCAAGCCACTTGATGAATCAACATTCACAAGATTAGTAAGTGAGCTAGGTATGCTTAATTATTCATAAATTCATGTCCTTATTGTAATTTTTTTTGTAGCCTGAAATGAATCTGTTACAAGAACAAAGTTGGCTTTAAGTAAAGTCTATTCTATCAATGAATTTTCCCTATCCGTTGAAAGCCAAAACTATTCTATCAACGGATGTTCTTTATCCGTTCAAAGACAAATACATTTCTGGTAATTTTATCCTTCAATGGGTAAAACAGTGTTAATCTTTAACGGGTAACTGTTTACCTCATCCGTTGAAGTGTCACATCAGTCGTTTTAAGTAAGTCACGGCTGTTGATTCTTTTTACTTAACGTTGATACATATATCTATACACAGTTATATGTATTTGTATTAAAGGCAGTTTTTAGAATACATACAGTTTTCCTTTATTCTCAAACGACTGTAATTTGCTTAAAAATATTGTTTAATCATTCTCTTTATATTTTAATTTGAGAAAGTATAAAAGCCCATTTGGTTTCTTATCTTCACTTTACGCTTTCTTGCAATTTTTCAAAAGCTATTACTCTCTTTCTCTCCCAAAACTCTCAACTTTTCTCTACAACCTCTACTCACTACAATGGCACCAGTAGTAAAGATAATGTCCCAATCTGGATTTTTCTATGAGAAAAACAATTTCGTAGCTTTGGTGGAAAAGAACGAAGCCCACTCAGATTATCACAAGATGATGGACTTCATCAAAAACTGCAAACTAAGCTATGCAATGCTGGAAGCCCCAACAATTTACTGTGAGGTAATTGAGGAGATTTGGACAACTGCAGAGTTCAACCCCACTGATATGACCATCACTTTCTCTCTTAAAGGTAAAGATTATTGTATTAACTGTGATGATATACAGTCCTGTTTCAAACTACCTGAAAACAATGTCATGACACCACACACTGATAATGATGTATCTAGCATGTTAGATTCCATAGGCTATTCCTTTGATTCTGCTAGTTTAGGCAGTATTAGAAGAAAAGGCCTTAGGAAAGAATGGAGTTTTCTTGGTGATGCCTTTATCAAGGTTTTCTCTGGGAAAATTAGTAATTTGATGCAATAACTTCATCTCTTGTTAATATGCTCTATATGCTAGTTTCTGATAGTTACTTTAATTTTAGCAATTATGTTATGCTAGAATTGGGTACTAGGTTAGGTAACAAGGCTAATAGACCTCATAACATCTATTATACTAGATTCTTTATGTTATTGGCTAACCATGTTGCTGAAGGTTTGGTCATAAACAATGAGAGTAATAAACTCAAATGTTGGGCACAAGAGAAGAGGGTCCTTGCAGACCTTTTGAGAATTAACCTCAACAATCAGGTGCCATTGGTATACTTACCAATCATGAATGCACCTCAGGTAAGTGAGGTAAATACTTCTTCAACTCCTACTACTTCCAACCCCATCATTTCTTTGCCTTCAAGTGTGACCATGGAATCTGTGTCTTTGTCCCAACAGATTCCTACCAAGGCCACCAAACCTAAAGTTTCAAAACCAAAGTCAAAGAAAGCCACCTCTGTTGTTTCTCAAAAGACAACAGTTGTAACAACTACCATGAACCCTGAGGGGAGTGAACAGGGTGTGAGTGGTGAGGGGAGGGGTGATCATCAAGAAAACCCCCAGGATAAGGTAGGAGAGGTGAGTGGTACCCCAGCTAGCCAAGCCAGAGTTTCTCAAAAGACTGTGGTTGTTAAAAAGGATTCAAACTCATCCCTAGTTGCATCCTCCCAAAAGGGTGCAACTATTGAAAATTGTCCCCAACCAGGGACACAGAACAAAAGAGGGAGGGACACTGAAGCCATACACTCACCTGTAAAATCCTTTACAAGAAGAAAAAGGGTCAAAACCCTAGTTTCCACACATGGTGCACACACTGCACAGATACACCCACCTGTATCTATGCCTCCTCAAATTCAGCTTGATGTGACTCCAGCAAATGTGAAGTCACAGCCCCATTCTCTCAAAATTGACACACATCAATCACCAAATTTTCCATCACCATCTCTGGATGTGGACATGATATTCACATCAATTCCTGATTCTCCCTCTTTACAACTCAGGGAGGAGCCCCACTCAAATACTGGTGATCATCATTTTTTAGATGATTTGTTGGATCATCAGTCAATTCTTTCAGACTTAGTTGAAGAATATGTGTCACCTAAATTAAAATAAATCCACACAGATTCAACAATTATGTCACTTTCAATTTCTACTTCTTTTCCTTCTTCAACGGATATCTCTCATCCGTTGATAAGTGGTTGTTCTTCAGCGGATAAGCTTAACAGCAGTTATCCGTTGATACCATCAGTTTCCCCTTCAACGGATACTCCTTATCTGTTGATAGCCTCTACACAAACAACTGAATTAATTCCAAGTGTAGAAGACATGGTTACTGTACAATCACTTCTAGGATTGAGGGAAGGGAGTGAAAATTTGAGTGAGAGGATGGGTTGCTCCCAAGAAAAAGGAGAGCTTGAGAGTCTAAATATGCATGCTATTTCTTCCAGCATGGCAAAAGAAAGTGAGAGGAGTACCACCTTAGTAGGTGAAGGTGAGGGTGTGAGGAGTGTGAGCCAGGGGGAGCCCCTGATGCAAGAAAAGAGAGAAATTGAGAGAAAAACAGGTACAGAAGGTATAAGGGTGGATCCAACCATTGCTTATGAGTCAATGATTGTGGATGATACTGAAAAGGAAAGACAATTTCAGCAACATTACAAAGCTGTAATTGATAACATTTCCTTGGATGCTGACACTTTTACTCATCCTGAGTCAGCCTATCAACTATTGGCTACTCAGGGCAATGAGGAGACAGAGACTTTAAATCTAATACATACTTCAAAATCTCTACAAATGGATAAAGCTGCTGTCAATATGATGCCTTCTACAGCTGGTGAGCCATCTGAAGAATTTGGAGTAAATTCTAATGATGATGACTCTGTTTCATTTGATGGAAGCATAAACTTAGGGGGAGATGAAGGCCCAAGTTCTATTCCAGATTTACCTGAATGGGGATTGACAAAGGAGTCTACACCAGGACAATTCAATGTATCCTTAGTCAAACAAATCATGTCTATCCAAAAGGCCATTCAGAACACCTCAAATGCTGGTACCAAGGCTATTCTTCAAGCCCACCTAGATTCTCTACATCTCATGAAGCTACAGTAATTAAGACAGAATCTGAGTGTGGATGAACTCAAAAAGGATATAGCTGACTTGAAGTCCTACAATTCTGAGAAGCTGGACTCAATCATTCCCTATGGTACCATGTAGGACTTGTTACTGAGACTGAGAAGAGAAACAGATGCTGAAAAGAAGCTGGCCAAATTGGAGGACAGAGTTCAGGTTATTGAAAACTCTGTGGTTGTCATTCTTCAAAATCAACAGTCTCAGACCAGTCTTCTAATGCAACTGGCTAAAGCACAAGGATTGACTCCTCTCCTTGATGATAACAAAAAGGGGGAGAATAAAGTGGAAGAGGGAGGGGAGCCATCTACAAACATTCAAATATCCAAATTGCTAGTTCCTGCCATCACTACTTCTCCAACACTTCAAATCAAAGGAAAGCTTGATGGAATTGATCTAATCCAGCTAGCAGCAGCTGAGATGAAGGTGAAAGAGCAAAGGAGAAAAATTGATGGAAGGATGGAACAGGTGTTTGGCTCTACAACTACAAAATCCTTATATGTGAAACATAGCACAAAAGTTGAGCCAATCACAATGGAGCACAAACTAGTAAGGAGGAATAAGGTTGGAGAAACTTCTTTCAGGAACCTGAAGCCGTTGGTACTCAAGCCATCTACTAGATTCAACAAGGACTCTACAAAGAACCCTCTAAGCTTTGCTCAACTAAAAGAAGTGGATTTTCCTCTTCCAAAGCCTGATGAAGACAAAGTTTTGGGTGGTAACATCATAAAGCACAAAGAGACCAAGGATGTAGTGGAAAGAATGAACATGGCTATCATCTATAGACAGGGAAAGAGTATCTGTGTGATGCAAGGACATCCCAAATTCTCAATAGCCAAGAGGGAAGAAACCTTGAGGTTAAAGGAAGAAGCTAAAAAGCTGAAGGCTGATAAAAGAGCACAAACAAAGCTTGAAAAACAGCTAAAGTCAAGTCAGACTGAAGAAAAGAAGAAGACGGGAGTGAAGAAGACAAGATTGAAAGCAGAAATGTGGATATGGGGAATGTGGTTGGTGAGAGTATGGAGGAAAGAAGGAAGGAAAGAAAGGAATGGCAGAAAGGGAACAGAAAGAAGGCCAATGCAAAAAGGAAGAGTGGAGATGACACTGTGGAAACCCAATCAAAATGTAAATCACTACCTTCCATTCCTGAACCTTTTGTTGCTAATCCCAGTATAAATGTCCATGGTGAACCAATCATCCCTAAAGAGGAACCTATTGATTGGGACACCATCAACTTGCCTACCTTCCTAGCTACCTCTCCACCACCAAAGAAACTGAAAAGAAAATCAAAATCAACACATCCCCTAACCTCAAGTAAATTCACTCAAAAACATAAACCTAAGCCTAAGCCACAAGCCTCAAAGGATGAGTATGTTCATATTTGTGACATAAAAGAGTATACAGATATTGAACTCTATCTGGATGAGCTGGAGGAAGTAAGGGGAATAAGTGCCTACAAACAGCTACCAGAAAGGCTAGTGTTCAAGTATAAAGAAAGTGAGGAAAGGACTTGGCCTCTTCAAAGAATTCTAAATGAGGGCTATTCTACCTTGGTTAGAGTTTACTCAGCTATCAAAAGGGATTCTGGCTTTACCAGGACTGTCAAAACTGAGATTCTCAACAAGATTGCCAGCATAAGGAAAACTTGGTGGGAGTCTAATTCCTTGCCTAGAACTCTACTCATCCCTGAGCATGGAATTACAATTCATAAATCACCTCATTGGTTGATGGAGTTCAGAGACAATAAAGGAGTCAGAAGATTTTTCAGACTTGAAGACCAGCTTAAAATTGCCAGTAATGAAACTCTCAAGGACATGCAATCTAAGTTGGATATCAGTGAAGAAGATGAAGCTGAATTCTACAGACAACTCCAACTCCAAGTAGAGGAAAATGACAGGAGGCTAGGGAAGAAAACAAGGGAACAAAGGAAAAGAAAATAAATTGCTCAGTCTAAAGGAGCATCCTTGGAAACAATGTAATTCTTCAATTTTATCTCAGTACATACACTTTTGCAGCACTTTTGAATTTCTACTTGATTTCAGCTCATATATTTATTAAGTGTTTTGTTATCATCAAGTTAAACCTAAATTTATGCCTAAAATTCTAGAAGACATAAATAGGGGGAGATTGTTAGGAATATGTGTATTAGTTTGATGATAAGTTAAGCAAAACACTTAAGTAGAAATCTAGTGTTTATAGCCTCAACGGATAAGACCATTCTGGCTATCCGTTGATGAAGTAGCTTCACTTAGAAATAAGTTTAGTATTGTAGCACATTTCAGTTTCTGTATTTAAGTTATAATTCTTAGAAGTTGTGGGAAATTATAAGTCATGTTGACTACTAGTGGATATGCAAATAGGAGGGCTAATTGTAAATATTTCATGCCTTGTAATTTTGTATAAATGAAGTAGTATCAACTGATAGATTAAAGGCCTTCAACGGATGGGAAACAAAGCTTCAACAGATGTCTCTAAAGCTTCAATGGATAACATCCATCAACGGATGAGTGCATCAACGGGTAAAGCTTCAACTGATAAAGCATCAACGGATAAAGCCATCAACGGATGAAAGCTTCAACGGATGCTCAGTTCAATAGTAGTTGATAGTGACAATTCATAAGCTGACAGAGGCACATGGGTTGACAGAGACAATTGGAATGTGGTAGCCTCTTGGAGGAATCAAGAAAATGCAGCATTTCCATTCTGGTGTAAACAAGGAAGTATTCAAAGATTCACAAATTATCCTAGATTGCATTGGATAGAGAAATGAAGAAGAAACATGTGAAGAACTATTTTAAAAATTATATTTTATTTTTTTCTTCACTTGTAAACTTGGTGATATATAAACCAAGTTGCAGCTAGTAATTAGATGATGAATTTTCCAGAGCTATTTAGAAAAATATAGAGAGAAAATCATCTAGTTTATACTAGGACGCAGCTGTGATCAATTCTTTGAATCACAGATTTTCTGAAATACACATCTCTGGTGGAACAACAAATCCACCAGAAAAGTTTTTAAAGCTTTTGTGCTCTTTACATTTGTGTCTTGAATATATATCTGTGTGCACCTGCTCAAAGCAATTCACACATAACTGTTCATCAAAACACTTAGCCTTTGAAACTGCTCAAAACTTGAAAAAGTTTTGAGATTTACATTCAACCCCCCTTCTGTAAATCTCATTGTTAGTTCCTTGGGAATAACACATACCAACCCTTATATCTTGCGTAACAGAAGACCAATTCTTGCAACTCTTGAACTCTTGGGTCTTCTGCTTCCTTATTCTTTCCTTGGCTGAAACCCAACCTTTCTGATTTCCTTGTTATTTCATGGAATTACAGATCATCCTATGCTTTAAAATAAATGTTGTTTATGATTCAACTATTGATTTACATTGCTTATCATATTGTGATTTTGGAATTGGATTGTTTTTAAATATGGACCAGATTCGTGGTCGGACCAGATTCGTGGTCATAATAGGTCAATGTGTGCCTTGGATCCAGTATATAGAGCAAAGCTGGGAGCCTTGCTCGGGGTTAGTACGTGACTGATTAGCAGTCTAACCTTGTTTTTTTTAAATGAAAATGAATATTAAATTCTAATTATTGTCTATTAGTAAACTTGATTACTTATATCATTTCAATTGATCATTGTTAATCTCAGTTACTGTCATTGTGACTTGCTGAGCTAGTTAGCTCACTCTTGCAAATCTGTTTATATTCTTTTCCAGTGAAAAAGGAAATCGGTGATAGCAAGGATCCCCAGACAAGTGTGCGAGCTAGGTATCCAGGTTGAAATGGAATAGACTAGCATATGATGTTTGGTTTGGTTGTGTTGATAGTTTGTACTAAAGTGTAAACTTCAGTTGTAAGATAAATAAACTGGGTTTGGTACGTTTGTGTAATAAATAAGATTGTGGCTTGTGGACATACTTTAAACTGCGCCGATCTGTGGATTATGGTAAGTAGGGTCATTTTATATATATTATTATATTCATAAATAGATTTAAATATGGTATGTGTGTGTGTGTATGTTGTGGGCCCCAAACTTCTGACCCGGGTTTGGAGGGCGTTACAGCCCCGCACACCGGAGTTATCAGAAATTATCGTTAAACTTTTAGGACTTTCAGTTTGCTTTGAACGTGGGACGCCGAACTCAAGTAAAAAATTAGAAATGATACAATATTAAAAACCGCAAGATAATTTTGTAAAAAAACTGTAATATAGTCAATATATAAGGTAGTCTATTTTCTAATCCAATTAAAAATATGGACATGTGAACTTTATATATTAAGATACTATATAGTATGTTAGTCAAAAAAATATCATGTAGTATATTTTTTTTAGAAATTTTTAATGTATAGTTTCGAAGAGGAACATTTAAGAGCGTATGTAATGAGGGATCGAATTTTAAAAAATAATAGCAGACAAGAAATTTATATTGAGTCTAATTTTATATAGATAAAAATAGGATAATTACAGTGGTATGGGAACATTAGATAAAGAAGACATTGATAAAGGTTAATATAATTGAAAGCGTGTTAGTAAAAGAAAAATAGTGTCGTACCCCCATGGGTATATGGGCAAATTAGGGTGTATCGAATAAAGAAGACGTTAATCAGAGTTAAGATGATTGAAAGAAGCATATTAGTGAAAAATAAATAGTATCGTACCCCACTGGTATATGGGTAAATTAATTAAACTTGGATATGATGGACTTAATCTCACATATAATATAACCTTATATAAGATGTTGAGATGGCGTATTAGAGTGGATAAGATCGGGTTCTGGTGGTCGGCATTGATGTAAAGTTTCTTATATGCGTATATTATTATATTTTTGTGTATAAGCGCAGTGTTTTTGTATTTTATTTGATTTTGTATGTGTGATTATATCACTCCCTATTTTCTTATAAAAATGTCAGGGACATTCATGAAAAAATCTCCCTACTCGATGGAGATACATGATCTGCATACATCTTATATTTCTGGAAAGCCTATTTTTATTGAGATAGACTATATCTATATAGTTTGGTTGAAATGATCAAAGATGTTAACTGCATAATTTCTAACATAACATGTTTGAAAAGTGTTGCTTTTCCCACTCCCACTCCCACTCCCCGCATTAGCATTTTGCTTTGCCTCTGGTTCTTTGAAATATCGACTGATATACTTTATTTTTTGACATAGATCAAATGTCACATGTTCTTTTCATTATTACAACTTTGCTTTGATATCATGATCGAAAGTTTCGGCAAATAATAGAATTTCACCTAAAAGTCAATATAGAATTTTAAGCTTTCTCATTATTGGTTAATATTTTGCTTTGGCAAGGTTATGAAGATCGTTGTTAATTACGAAGTCATGCCTGGTAAAAATCAGAAAAAAGTCTATCTACGTGGTAACTCTATGAGTTATCAAATTGAAGACTTGGGCAATCTCAAGATCCATAAAAGGACAAGTCACTCGAAGATTTTTAAAAAATAAAAGGGATAATTAATCTATAAATGTGTTAGTGTCTTTCACTGTACATATTTCACTTGGAATCCCTACAACGAAGCTGAAAGAGGGATTAGTGGATAAAGCAGCAAAAGGAAAAGATTTCATATCTTGTAGGCAAAAAAGAGCAGAGTCAAATGGTATCGTCTTTCCAATTTTACCGATGGCGGTTTTGATAAATCAAGATGTCATACCTAAAACCTTACTTAAAATGTAATACAAACCCGATACATAAATAGTAGAGAATAAGAATCCTAAGTTAACCTTAGAAAATTTCCTTAGGTAATGATTGACTTGAGTGCATTATATTTGTTATCAAAGCATCTCTAATCTTCTTTCTTCCCGGTTGGTAACCAAAAATACTTTTCATCGTGGCCATCAACACTTTTTCCTTAACCGTGGGATCAACTACGATTTGATCCTTAAATAGTTCAAGAATATCATGAGATGTCAAATTAGGATGGTCTTGAGTAACGGTGGTGCGTAAACATGTGTGTGGTCCCGAAGTTTCCAGAATTTGGAATTTCCCAAGTGATTTTCGCAACCTAGCTTTCAAACTCCATTCACAACCACTATCCTTATTCTTACAAACCACAATCCAATACACATAACTTGATCTAACCACTTTAATCTCTTGAAGATTTCGGATATGAAAATCTCTAACCGTATGCATCAACACTTTCTTTGAGTCGAATATCATCCCCTCCCTCAACTCCATTGGCTCCAATATCTCCTCCCCTATAATCAAAGCCGACTCAACAACATCATAAGCATCCAAACCTCTGCTACTAACCGTATCACCACCAATATACATACTACTAGTAGTTTGACAATCAAAACCCCTACTACAACTCCTCTCGGAAACTCTCGAACTAGTTTCCACAACTCTCGTACTTGTTTCAATCAATGCACAAGTTGAATTTTTTTGTAAATAAATTTCAACAAAGAAAGGAGGTCCATTCAAAATAATAATTCCAAACATCATCTCAACATCATCATCATCATCATCATTAACCGAAATAATACCAAATTTCATATCATTGAAATTTTTCCATCGATAACACAACTTAAAATTATACAAACTCCTATCAATTTTCAATTTCAAAAATAACACATCGCGTAAATTATTAAAATTCATACTATAATCGAGTCTTACTTGCTTAGAAACCGGTTTATCATATACGTAACCCTCTAATTGAGTTTGTCGTACATTACCATCGGTATAAATCCACGTAATCACCGTAACCGATTGTGCTCCCGATCCAGAACCCGAAGCCATTACTAAATCTTTAAGAATTTTAATAAATATTTATGTAACAAATTGTATCTCAATATTTGGTTTTCAGGTTTGTAAACTGAGAAGAGCGGTGAATGTTGGGCGTCTGCTGTTACTTACACATAAAGGGAAATAAAACAAAACGGAACTTCATCCACCGTTATGAAATTCTATATTTTTTATATTAAAACAAAATGGGACATGAAGGCACGCTGAATATTTTACGTTTTAAAACTGGAAAATCGGGACACGATGACCCGTTAAGGTTTAATTTTTATTAAAAGTTAAAATGGAACATGACATATCGTTTTAGTTTATTTTAACAGGTTAAACGGAAGATGAAGAAGTGTTTTACAGATCTGTTGTTCATATTTTCTAAATCTGGTAAAACGGGATACAATGACCCGTTAGGGTTTAATTTTTATAAAACAGTCCAAACGGAAAACGAATATATCTTTTAGTTTAATTTTTTTAAAACAGGTAAAACGGAATACGTACTTTTGTTTTGGTTTATATTTGTCAAAACATAATTTAATCTACCGTTTTACTTCTATTATTTTGTACTGTTATATTTAAACAGATCTCAAATGCCCTGTTTTGTTAAAATTAAATTTCTTAACCAACAACATATACAACCAACATATATCAATAACACAACCAAGAAATTTTAATGCAACGAAATACAATACGAACTAAAATCAATATAAAGTTTGCAGCCAAATAAACAACACAATATCTCCAAGTCTTTGTTTTTACAAGATTTCAAAAGTAAAATCCTACAGATAGAGAAAATAAGCACAAGCGACTCCATCATCTGCATTTTTCGATATCCGCATAGTGCCTATGATCCACAATCCACTCCATCATCTGCATAAAAAATAAATTTATAAATATAAAGTATAAGATAGGAATTATATTTGACAAGTAACACACACTTCAACACTTAAAGTTATAATTAAGATGCATACTAAACATAAACAATTAAACACACACACTTAAAAACTTAGTGTAACACCCCCAAATCCGGGGTCGGGGATTCGGGTTGTCACGAGTTCCATTTCCCTTAATAACACCCAATCTTAATAAATAATCAACTACTCTGTACTGTGACCCCACAATAAACACACACACCACAAGTTATAGTCTCAGAGATGAATATCCAAAAATAATCACAAGTCCTTATATTCCACAATTATAAATCATTACACCTTAAAAGGGTTCCGAATAAATTTACATATTCCTTGCCATTATTACAATTCATATTATACATAAGTCTGGTTCATCAATAGTTGAAAACCAAGCCTATTGGTAGCTCCTACCTCAGCTACGGCGACATCAACGCTTCCAGAAGACTGCAGAATGTTTTCTAACCGCTTGCGAATCGGGAGCTTGGTCCTGTTCATCTTTTCTATCTGTTGTTGTGTGATGAAAGAAGAAAGCAAGGGTGAGCAGCAAGCCCACCAAAATAATATGTATAATGATTAACAATATATGAGCCTTCTCATAGTACTCATGAAAGTCGTGGTCAAAAGAAATGAACCAAGTTTGATATCTTAATGCGATGAAGTCGCAAAATATTCAGTATATATACATATATACTTTTCAAAATCTTGGAAGTCCTCTTCCATGCATAATATACACAGAGTTCCAGTTTATAACTGTATAAAACTATCGTTGCAAGGTGATCTCATATATCTAACCTTGTCTCAACGTTTTTCTGAAAATCTTTGACATACATAAGATAATCATTTACTAGATATAAGTTTAAAAGATGAAGTTACAAGATACTCCAATATACTTATATATTTTCTAAATACTACTTGAACTACCACCGTTCAAGTTATAATTAGTTTCAAAAGTTCATCACATAGATGAGACTACAAGATAATACTTGAATAGATTCAATCTTTGAAATATTATTGAATGAAATGAAGTTACGAGATACTTCATTAAGTCCCGATATATATATACACCTATATATATCTCTCATACATTTCCTGAAAACCTCTGTCATGTAAAGTATGAACAGAGTTGCAATATCCAATGAATTTGGAAAGAAAAGAAATTTTGGCATAAACCTGATATCTTGCTGATCAGGCAAAGATACCAATAAGTAACCTTTTCTACTAGTAGATGGATGAATCCCCCACTGGTCATCACCCTGGCCATATTAGGGCCTTATGCTGGACTGCCACTCAACCACTTTCGAATTGATGGACTCCCACTGAGCGACTTACACTTTCATGGACACCCACTGAGCCCATGTTGCTTATGCCGACTCAATAGATGGACTTACTTCCCGAACGTTGGGTAAGTAATCAATTCATTTATCAAAGCAGCAACCTCGTTGCGAATATAAAATACACCACAGAGCCGGATCCCTCAGGTTTTGAGCGAGTATTTAAATCCCTTTTAAAGGAAGATCTTAAATATAAAAATGAGTTTTGGGATCCGCTCTAACCTTTAAAATCATTTTGAAGACTCGAAAACATTTTTAAGAATGTTTGGAGTAATGCTGATTTAATGAAATAAATCAGTCCCGATATATTAGAAAATATCTGAATATTATCATTTAAATAATATTCCCATAAAGGATATTCTCTATAAAAATAATTGAAGTAGAAGTTTTAAAACTCATACTTGAAATGAATAATACATAACCAAAGATATACTTATACGAAAGCACGATCTTTATTTGAATAATCGAAAATAAGTTTGATTATCGGAACATTATTCTTTAATAAAATAAAGAATATTATTTAATAAAATAAGCGGAGTCATAACTCCTCGAATGAATATTCAAAAATAATATTTATTTAATAAATTAAGCGGAGTCATAAGTCCTCGAATGAATATTCAAAATAATATTCATTTAATAAATTAAGCGGAGTCATAAGTCCTCGAATGAATATTCAAAATAATATTCATTTAATAAAATAAAGTTATCGAATAAACCTTATTCGATTAATAGTTTTGAAAACTATATCTATATATATAAATATATTTATATATATATTATACTCGGGAACATCGACTCCCGGTTTAGAAAATGTTCACCTTGTGATATCATCATCCCTTACTTGCCCTCTTCTTATTGGTTGGATGACCTCATCATCCCTAACCTCCTTGATTAACTCCTAATTGTTTGCCTAATGACCGCTGATCTGTTATACGGTTCGCTTAACTTTCGTTCTCGTTTCTCGTTTGAGGGATCATACCCGGGATCTTATTACTTAGGTTCCCTTAACCTTTCTCAATACATTAAATCCCTTTTATGATCCTCTGTTATAATCCTTGAATTTAGATCCTTTTTATCCTGTTACCTTATACTCAATTCTTTCGGTATCTCATGGATTTTCAGGAAAAATCAAAGTGTTCGGATTTGGATTCTGACGATCTTTACATACACTTATATCCCATATAAAGTACTAATAAGATCTCAGAATAACAATAGAAGAACCCCTACATAGTGTTGCATGAAAAGTTTTCTCATTCATCATAATCTGCAAAATCACTATTCATAAGGGTTTCAAAAATTCCAAAATTTGGGGTTATTACAGTCTCCCCTCCTTAAAAGGATTCCGTCCCGGAATCAGATAGAAAATGAATGGGGATACTCTCTTAACATTGCACTTTCTAACTCTCGAGTAAATTTTCCCACATTGTGGTTCTTCCATCAAACTCTGAATAGTTTGATAACCCTTCTCCTAAGCACTTATTCCTTTTCACTCTATAACCCCTCCTGGTTGCTCCATATAGGTTATGTCGGGTTGCATGTCTATGTGCTCATATGCCCCTATTTATCTGGAATCCGAATTACACTTCCTTAACATTGATACGTGGAACATGTTAAGAACTTGCTACATGTTCGGGGGTAGGGCTAGCTCGCTAGCTTCCCAATACGTCTTAATATATCCAAGGGTCCAACAAATTGTAGACTTAGCTTTCCTTTCTTTCCGAACATCATTAATCATTTCCAAGGGATACCTATAACATTACTAGGTCCCCTATTTCATACTCTTTGTCCTTTCGAGTCAAATCAGCATACCTCTTATGTCCATCTTGGGTTACTACCAGCCGTCCTCTGATTAGATCTATTATATCCCTGGTCCTTTGGACTACTGCGGGTCCGAGCATCTTGCGCTCTTACAACTTCATCCTAACATAAGGGAGATCGACATTGTCTTCCCTCAAGGATCTCAAAAGGTGATATCTCAATACTGACATATGATCTATTATCGTAAGAAAACTCAATCCGTGTTAAGTGACCATTTCAAATTCTTTCAAGTCTATTGCACAGACTCTCATCATAGCTTCTAGCATTATAGCTTTTGCTTCTCAATACCCATTCTTTTCCAGTTCGTAGTCATTACTATCTTCCGTACCTAATACTATACTGGTCATACATTTGCTCGTTAGCGTTCTATAACCTTTTAATAACCACGTCAACCTTAGTATCACGAATGTGTTAGATTCGGAATACCACCGTACTGATACTACTCCTTTCTAGCTGCTTCTATCTTTGAAAGCTTGATCCATCATATAGAAGTAAAAGAATTCATTGAGAGATCACTATGATCATGAACACTTGTTATATTGCATAGTTAGTACAGAAGGTGGCCAACCTTTAGTACTTGACAAGCAATTAAACAATAGCTGGTATCCTACTCGGCTTCTATCACACATATAGATAGTCATTCGGCAATACCTCCCCTTCTGGAAGGGTTGTTCTTCTCAGTTTATATGAAATGAAAAGAAGAGAAAAGAACGAATTGAAGAGAATTGTATATATGAAAAAAATATACTGCCACAAAATATCTGGCTTGGAACCTACCTCTGAACTATAGAGGTTTGTCATAGGAGAAGAAAACATATGTGTATATATATCAAGTATTATCGCATTGCATTTCACATGCTTAAATATTTTTGCTATTTCGTCCATCATTCTATGGACCCTTGCTCTTCCTCGAGCTTATACACAATCAACTTTGAAGCTCCCTCGACATCGAAAATCGAATCTGGGATTTCATTCTAGATATCATCGTTACTAGAATTCTATGCTTGCATCGCAACCTTTCTCGTATAGTCATACGACCCTCTATCAATAAGGAGGAATAAATATTCAATAGGTAAACAATTTACTTAATTAGTCTATTCAATGGTAACTTATACACCACCACGACCCTATTAGTGGTACTCAATCTCAACATCCATTCCAATATAACTCTCACGGTTGTAATCGACTCATTACTTGCAGAATCATTGCTGCATTACTATGGTCCACCACTGACCTACTATCGTCATTCACTTTCCATGAAATCTTAATATCTAACCATACTAAGTCCATACATGTCGTATAGAATACTTCTAAGGAGTTAACATAACCACCAATCATAATTCATGAAGAACACTACAAACTCTGACGTACTTTCATGACATGAAGTAGATAAAATTGCTAAAGAGTTTCAGTCAAAGCAACGATAGCAGGTTAATACCATTCTTAATCATATGCCTTAAATAGAAGACTTAACTCAAGGGTTCGTCTAGTCCTTTTTGAAACATGGTCTTGGCTTATCTCAAGATAGTATCTTCTGAGATAGATAGCCCGCTCATGGCGATTACATGAATTAAACCTTTACCAACTACTATTACGGTTGGGTATTGCACAATCATCAGAAGGTATGTCAATCTTCCAAACCATGATACAACCTTCATAGCTTTAACCATCATCACTGTATTCCTTTGGCACAAGCGCCTATAATTATCCTCTTACCTTTAAAGTGTCGGCCACCTCTTTGGCCTTTCCTGATAGTAAAATTTCCTTACAGTCAATGTCATTTTAACCACCTCCAAATAAATTTTCTACCTTATTTCAATCACAGCTTATGTGAAGATGTTTTCCTTAAAATCTGATGAGTAAAAAAAATATCACCATTTTTCCATAAGTTATTGCCTCAGTCTTTAGAGGTTAATCACTGTCACGACTGACTCTCAATCATACTTAGAACATCTTTTATCTTAAGTCCTAATTGCCCTGAACAATTTCGACCATTACTGGTTCGATCCATACTTTGTCGTGGTTTAACACGTGCCCCACTTGGCATCATTATAATTACATCATATTTCCTTTATCAACATTTCTATTTTTGAGAATTTTGAATATTACCTTTCTCCTTGTAAAACCTCTAAGGTTATCCTTGAATCGTTCCTCATGTATTCCCTAGATACGGGGCATATCAAGATACCATTTATTAATACCAGAATCATTGTCTATTTACTTCTGAAAAAATTTCTCCACTGATTCTTAAAGGTTGTTATTACCTTAATCCTTTCCAATTCATACTTTTCTATTTCTATTGCTACGAGTCTTTAGGGTTTCCTCATACCCAACTCCCTTATCATACCTCAAACTCCATTGCCTTTATATTCCTTTCCACTTCAGTTTCTTTTTATTTTCCTTTCTCTTATCATTATTTCATGAACCAACACAACATAAGCATTGATTTCAAACATCCCGTCATTCTGGATTCGTGTCCTCAGAACGAATCTTGATAACTTTTACAGCTTAGATTCATAATTCATCATACTCGTCTGCCTTTGTTCTGGCTCTAAAGCTTTTACACTATCTCTATAACCTTGGGAAGTACTTTCCTGAAAATAATTGATTGAACTTAAATCAGTTTATTATAATCTCTTGCTCCGTGCCTTCCTTGGCCTTTCACCAGCAGGTGGCCTCTCTCTTAGGAGGGTAAGTGACAAAACAGTCTTTTGTGATTCGTCAATCATTTAGAATCTCAAATGATTCCTATATTTCCTTTAGCCAGGCTCTTGCCCCGACTGGGTCAACCTGTTCCTTGGAACTCTGAGAGCTTAGCGATTTAAAGGTCATGAAAGAATTTCCTACCGCATTGTTTCCTCAAGGTGGTTGTTAGGAATATATGTGCATTAGTTTGATGATATGTTTAACAAAACACTTAAGTAGAAGTTTAGTGTTTGCAGCCTCAACGGATAAGACCACCTTGGCTATCCGTTGATGGTGCAGCTTTACTTAGAAATAAGTCTAGTGTTGTAGCACATTTCAGTCTCTGTATTTAAGATATAATTCTTAGAAGTTGAGAGAAAATATAAGTCATGTTGACTACTAGAAGATATGCAAATAGGAAGGCCAATTGTAAATATTTCATGCCTTGTAATTTTGTATAAATGAAGTGGTATCAACGGATGTCTTAAAGACCTTCAACGGATGAGAAACAAAGCTTCAACGGATGTCTCTAAAGCTTCAACGGATAGAGCTTCAACTGCTAACACATCAATGGATAAAGCCATCAACGGATGAAGGCTTCAACGGATGTTCTGTTAAATAGCAGTTGATAAGTGGTAGTTGTAACAGCAGAGAGAGGCACATGGGTTGACAGAGATAACTGAAATGTGGAAGCCTAATTTCAGGAACATCAGAAAAAGCAGTCGTTCTACTCTAGTACAAAGAGGCAATAGTCAACAAAGTACTTGAGTGATATGGAGAAGAAACAAGTGGAGAACTTATTTTATTATTGTATTTTTATCTTTGTCTTCACTTGTACACTTGGTGATATATAAACCAAGTAGTAGCTAGTAATTAGATAAGAATTTTTCCAGTGCTGTTTAGAAAAATCTTGAGAGAAAAATTATCTAGTTAGTACTAGGATGCAGCTGTGATCAACATCTTGAATCACAGATTTTCTGAAATACCATCTCTGGTGGAACAATAATCCACCAAAAAAGTTTTTAAGGTCTGTTGTGTTCTTTACATTAGTGCTTGAATATATATCTGTCTGTATTAGCTTAAAGCAATTCACACACTTGTTTATCTTGAACAAAAAGCCTTTAAAACTGCTCAAAACTTGAAAAAGTTTTGAGATTTACATTCAACCCCCCTTCTGTAAATCTCATTGTTAGTCCACTAGGAATAACAATTGGTATCAGAACTAGCTCTTGACACACAAAGAGTTTAAAGGTCTTGGAAACTAACAAAGATGAGTAAGAAGGATATTGGAGTAAAAATCCCAGTTCTTGACAAAGACAGTTATCACCATTGGAAGGTGAAAATGCACCTTCATCTACTCTCCCAAGATGAAGGCTATGTAAACTGCATTGAGAATGGTCCTCACATTCCCCACAAAGTAGCCACAGTTGCTACGGCCACAATTGCTGTTGGTCAATCCATTCCAAAACTTAGAGCAGAATGGACAATGGAAGACACAGAAGAAGTCCACAAGGATAAGAAGGTTATGAACATTTTGTTTAATGGTCTTGACAAGGATATGTTTGATAATGTGATAAATTGCACAACTGCCAAAGAGGTTTGGGACACAGTTCAGCTACTGTGTGAAGGTACAGAACAAGTAAAAGAAAACAAAATGCAGCTTCTCATTCAACAGTATGAGTATTTTCATTTTGAATAAAATGAATCTTTAAATGACACATTCAATAGATTCCAAAAGCTGTTGAATGGACTGAAGCTGTATGGTAGAGTGTACCAGGTGAAGGATTCAAATCTTAAATTTTTAAGATCCTTGCCAAAGGAATGGAAACCCATGACTGTCTCCTTGAGAAACTCTCAAGATTATAAGGACTTCACTCTTGAAAGATTATATGGAATCTTGAAGACTTATGAACTAGAGCTGGAACAGGATGAGGTATTGGAGAAGGGAAGAAAGAAAGGAGGTTCAGTTGCCTTGGTAGCTGAAAACGAGAAAGAATGCAGACAAGAAACTGTGAGATCTACATCAAACTCCAAAGATGGCACAAGCAAATCAGAATCAAGCAAGGGTAAGGAGCATGTTGCTGAAAATGAAGACAACTCCAGCCAAGATGACTCTGATGGTATTGATGAGCATCTTGCATTTCTGTCCAGGAGATTTGCAAAGATGAAATTTAGGAAAAACACTAGAGCCACTAAACCTCATAAGAACATGGTGGACAAATCCAAGTTCAAGTGTTTCAATTGTGGTATAAGTGGACACTTTGCAAGTGAGTGCAGAAAGCCAACTTCTGAAAAGAAGAAATTTGACCAAGTAGATTACAAAAAGAAATATTTTGATCTGCTCAAGCAAAAGGAGAGGGCTTTCATTACTCAAGAAAAAGACTGGGCAGCTGATGGAGAAGAAGAGCATGAAGATGTGGAATATGTCAACTTGGCTCTCATGGCTGATTCTGAGGAAAATGAAGTTAGTTCATCAAGCAACCAGGTAATCACTACTGATTTAACACAGCTTACTAAAGAAGAGTGCAATGATGCTTTTAATGACATGTCTACTGAATTGTATCATTTGCGTGTGTCTCTTAAATCTCTTGCTAAAGAAAATAGTTGGATTAAAGAGAACAATCTGTTTTTAAGTAATAGAAATGCTGTGTTAGAAGATAAGTTGATTGATCTAGAGAAAACTAAGCTACATTGTATATCTGTTGAAAATGAACTAGCTGAATTTGTTAAGAAAGTAGAAATACTTTCCAATCAATTAGAGAGAGAGCAAGAGGTGATTAAAGCCTGGAAGACATCTAGGGATGTTAGTGCTCAAATTTCCAAGGTCCAAGGAATTGAATCATTCTGTGAGACTGCCTGGGATAAAAACAAAAAGAAACTGGAATTAATTGATGGGCTGTCAATGAATGTGGAATCAACGGATGATGAAAGTTATCCGTTGAAGGAAGAAAAGGAGCATCCGTTGAAGGTTCCTCAATTAAAACAGGCAGATGTTTCTAAAAGTGAAAATCTAAAGAAACTCAACAAAAAGTTTGGTTCAACTTCCAAGAACTTTGTCAAAGGAGAAGCAAGCACATCCAAAGAATTCAGTAAGGTGAATATAGGACACATGACCTTAGAACAGTTAAAGAATAGGCTCAAAGTGGTTGAGGATAAAAAGGAAACTAAAAGGAAATCTAATAGAAATGGGAAGGTAGGGGTTAACAAACATAACAATTACACACCTGACAAGTATGCTCCTAGAAAAAGCTGTGTGCATTGTAGTAGTGTTAATCATCTATCTGCTAATTGCAAATCTATTAAGAGAACTCCCATACCTGTACCCTCTTCCATGTCTAATATGTCTGCATCACCTCTGCATGCTATGCCTGTTATGTCTCAACAGAATCCTTATGCACATTTTGCAAACATGCCATATTTTAACAATCCTTATCTTGCTGCATTTAGTATGCCTCAAATGCCATACAATATGCCAATATGGAATAACATGCTTGCACAATCCATGTCTTATCAAATTCCAAATGTGCTAAATGATTCTGTGACTAACCCTACACCTCTACCAACTACATCTAAGATCAAGGTTGACTCAAAGTTACCTAAGTCTAAAGATGCAGGAGGAATGAAGTCTAGGAGAAAGGCTAACAAGAATGGACCCAAGGAAACTTGGGTACCAAAATCAACTTGATTGATTTTATGGTGTGCAGGGAAAAAGAAGAAATCTATGGTACTTGGACAGTGGCTGTTCAAGACACATGACAGGAGATTTCTCCCTGCTCACTGAGTTTAAGGAGAGAGCTGGCCCTAGCATAACCTTTGAAGATGACAGCAAAGGGTTTACTATGGGATATGGCTTGATTTCAACAAGGAATGTCATCATTGATGAAGTTGCATTAGTTGATGGTCTCAAGCACAACTTACTGAGTATCAGTCAACTATGTGATAGAGGGAATACAATTTCCTTCAATTCAGAAGCCTGTGTTGTCACCAGCAAGAAAGACAACAAAGTGCTTCTAACTGGAGTTAGAAAAGGGAATGTGTACTTAGTTGACTTCAACTCTACAGATGCAGAATCTATTACTTGTCTCTTCAGCAAAGCGAGTCCAGTTGCAAGTTGGCTATGGCACAAGAAGCTATCCCATTTGAATTTCAAGACAATGAATGATCTAGTCAAAAAGGAGTTAGTCAGATGAATTCCTCTTGTTGAATTCTCAAGAGATGGTTTGTGTGATGCTTGTCAGAAAGGCAAACAAAGGAAAGCATCATTCAAAAAGAAGCTTGAAACAACAATTGATGAACCATTACAGCTGCTGCATATGGATTTGTTTGGACCAGTCAATGTATTGTCAATTGCAAGAAAAAGATATTGCTTAGTGATTGTAGATGATTTCTCAAAGTTTTCATGGGTCTATTTTCTTGGATCAAAGGATGAAGCAAGTGAAATCATTATCAATCACATCAGGCAAGTCAATAATCATCCTGACTTGAAGGTTAGGAATATCAGGAGTGACAATGGAACTGAGTTCAAGAATTTGTCAATAAGGCTGTTCTGTGAAGAAAATGGAATCATGCATGAGTTCTCAGCTCCAAGAACACCTCAGCAAAATGGGGTAGTTGAAAGAAAGAACAGATCTTTGATTGAGGCTGCCAGAACAATGCTTAAAGAATCAAAGTTACCCACATATTTCTGGGCTGAAGCTGTTAATTGTGCCTGCTACACTCAGAATATTTCTTTGATCAATCAAGCTAAAGGCATGACTCCTTATCAGTTGTTCAAGAGAAGAAAACCAACTCTAAACTTTCTTCATGTCTTTGGATGTAAATGCTTTATACTGAGGAATCAATCTGACCATAAATGAAAGTTTGATGCAAAGGCTGATGAAGAGATATTTGTTGGTTACTCAGCTGGAAAATCTTATAGGGTCTACAATCTAAGAACCAACATTGTTATGGAATCTGTGCATGTTGTGTTTGATGATAAAAAGATTGATGGACTAACAGATGAGGGACACCATGAGAGACTCAAATTTGACAACATTGAGATATATTGTGATGATAGTGAAGAGGAGATTGATGGAGATGACACTTCAAAAGGGATTCAAAATATGCCCTTGGATAATGCACAAAATTATGCATCCGTTGATACAGGCAATGCAGTATCCGTTGAAAGTCATAGTGCATCATCCGTTGAAGTACAAAATGAAGCATCTGTTGATCATAGTTCATCAACGGATAATCGATTTACATCATCAGTTGATAGAACTCCAAATTCCCTGCAAAGAACCAACAGCTCAGGGGGAGTTTCAACTAATCAACACTCTGTCTCACATCATGACAATACTGAGGCCACCTCATCTAGAGCAAATCTTCCACCTCAAAGGAAATGGACCAAGAATCATCCCTTTGAACTGATCATTGGTGATGCATCATCTAAAGTGCAAACAAGAAAAGCTACTCAAGATGAATGTCTGTATAGTAGTTTTCTATCTCAGGAGGAACCTAAGAAAGTGGAAGAAGCTTTATTGGATCCAGATTGGATATTAGCTATGCAGGAAGAGCTGAACCAATTTGAGAGAAATAAAGTTTGGAAGCTGGTACCCAAACCAAAGAACAAGAGTCCTATTGACACAAAATGGGTATTCAGAAACAAGATGGATGAAAATGGCATTGTCATAAGGAATAAAGCCAGATTGGTTGCTAAAGGCTATTCTCAACAAGAGGGAATAGATTTTGATGAAACATATGCTCCTGTTGCAAGACTTGAAGCCATCAGAATTTTTCTAGCCTATGCAGCCCATGCCAATTTCAAAGTCTATCAAATGGATGTCAAGAGTGCATTTCTAAATGGGAAATTGGAGGAAGAAGTCTATGTAAGTCAACCTCCAGGGTTTGAAGATCCAAATTTTCCAGACTATGTGTATTATCTGTTGAAAGCACTCTATGGACTGAAGCAAGCACCTAGAGCCTGGTATGAAACCCTATCAAAATTCCTTTTGGAGAATCACTTCACTAGAGGTACTGTTGATAAAACTCTCTTCTTTAGGAATGTTAATGGCTCTAGTATACTTGTTCAAATTTATGTAGATGACATAATATTTGGTTCTAAAGATAATAAACTTTGCAAAAAGTTTGCTAAGCTAATGCAAAGTAAGTATGAAATGAGCCTGATGGGAGAACTAACCTATTTTCTTGGTTTACAAGTTAAACAAGTTAGTGATGGAATTTTCATTAGTCAAACTAAATATATTCATGATCTTCTAAAAAGGTTTGACTTAATGGAATGTTCATCTGTAAAAACTCCCATGGCCACTGCCACCAAACTTGAGTTGAATAAGACTGAAAGGTCTGTGGATATTACAAGTTATAGAGGCATGGTTGGTTTACTTTTATATTTAACTTCCAGTAGACCAGATATAATGTTTGCTACATGTCTGTGTGCTAGATTTCAAGCTGATCCTAGGGAGTCTCACTTAATTGATATCAAGAGGATTTTTAGATATCTCAAGGGTACACCAAATTTAGGTATTTGGTATCCTAGAGAATCTGGCTTTGATCTAATTGGTTATTCAGATGCAGACTATGCAGGTTGCAAAATAGACAGGAAAAGTACAACAGGCTCCTGCCAATTCCTGGGAAACAAGCTTGTATCATGGTTTAGCAAAAAGCAAAATTCAGTCTCTACTTCTACAGCTGAGGCTGAATACATTGCTGCTGGAAGTTGCTGCTCTCAAGTGTTATGGATGAGGAATCAACTCCTTGATTATGGACTTCATGTTGATAGAATTCCTATCTTTTGTGACAACACAAGTGCCATAGCCATAACAGAGAATCCTGTGCAGCACTCAAGGACCAAGCACATTGATATCAAGTACCACTTCATCAGAGAGCATGTCATGAATGGTACAGTGGAACTACATTTTGTTCCAAGTGAACAACAAATTGCAGACATATTTACCAAGCCACTTGATGAATCAACATTCACAAGATTGGTAAGTGAGCTAGGTATGCTTAATTACTCATAAAATTTATGTCCTAATTGCAATTTGAATTGAAGCCTGAAATGCAGTAGTTGCTAGAACAAATTTGACTTCTTAACACAGATTATTCCATCAACGGATATCTCCTATCCGTTGAAAGTCAAAATTGTTCCATCAACGGATGTTCATTATCCGTTGAAAGACATATACATTTCTGGAATTTTTATCCGTCAACGGATAAAACTGTAGTACTTTTCAACGGATGACAATTTACTTTATCCGTTGAAATGTCACATCAGTCGATTCAGGTGTTTCACAGCCGTTGATTCTATTTTCTTAACCGTTGATACTCATACATACAGCTGTATGTATTTGTTTTAAAGGTAGTTTTTAGAATACTTACAGTTTACTCTTAAACGGCTGAAATTCACTAACATATATTTATTGTTTAATCTTTTATTTATACCTTTTAATTTGAGAAAGTATATAAGCCCTTCTGATTTTTCATTTTTACTTTACGCTTTCTTGAAATTTCAAAGCTTTTACCATTTTCTCTCTGCAAATCCTTCAAGTTATTCTCTGCAACTTCTACTTACAATAATGGCACCTGTAGTAAAAATTATGTCTCAATCCGGGTTCATCTATGAGAAGAACAATTTCATAGCTTTGGTAGCAAAGAATGAAGCCCCTCAGATTATCACAAAATGATGGACTTCATCAAAAACTGTAAACTTAGCTATGCAATGCTGGAAGCCCCAACGATTTACTGTGAAGTAGTTGAGGAGATTTGGACAACTGCTGAGTTTAACTCCATAGATATGACCATCTCTTTCACTCTCAAAGGTAAAAATCACTGTATTAACTGTGATGATTTACTAGCATGTTTTAAATTGCCTGAGAACAATGCAATGACACCACACACTGATAATGATGTATCCAGCATGTTAGATTCCATAGGTTATTCTCTTAACTCTGCTAGTTTAGGGAGTATTAAAAGAAAAGGCCTTAGGAAAGAATGGAGTTTTCTTGGGGATGCCTTTATCAAGGTTTTCTCTGGGAAAATTAGTAATTTTGATGCCATAACTTCATCTCTTGTTAATATGCTCTATATGCTTGTTTCTGATAGGTATTTTAACTTTAGCAATTATGTTATGCTAGAATTGGGTACTAGATTAGGTAACAAAGCTAATAGACCTAATAACATCTATTATGCTAGATTCTTTATGTTATTGGCTAACCATGTTGCTGAAGGTTTGGTCATAACCAATGAGAATAATAAACTCAAGTGCTGGGCACAAGAGAAAAGAGTTCTTGCAGATTTATTGAGAATGGATCTCAACAGCAGTGTACCATTGGTATATTTACCAATCATGGATGCACCTCAGGTAAATGAGGTAATTGTTTCTACAACTCCTACTTCTTCCAACCCCTCTATGTCTTTATCTTCTAGTGTGCCCATGGAATCTGTGACAATGCCCCAACAGATTCCTACCAAGGTCACCAAAACTAAAATTTCAAAATCAAAGACAAAGAAAACCACCTCTGTTGTTTCTCAAAAGACAACAGTTGTAACACCTACCCTTAACCCTGAGGGGAGTGAACAGGGTGTGAGTGGTGAGGGGAGGGGTGAACATCAAAGAAACCCCCAGGATAAGGAAGGAGAGATAAGTGCTTCCCAAGCTAGCCAAGCCACAGTTTTTCAAAAAGATGTGGTGGTTGAAAAGGTCTCTAGCATATCCCTAGCTGCATCCTCCCAAAAGGATGTAACTATTGAAAATAGTTCCCAACCAGGAAAATAGAACAAACGAGGGAGGGACACTGAAGCCAAACACTCGCTAACAAAAGCTTTTATTAGAAGAAAGAGGGCTAGAACCCAATCTTCTACACAGGGTGCACACACTGCACAGATACATCCATCTGTATCTATGCCTTCTCAAACTCAGTTTGATGTGGCTCCAACAAATGTGGAGTCACAGCCCCATTCTCTCACAATTCACACACATCAATCACCACACACTTCATCACCATCTCTGGATGTGGATATGTTATTCCCATCAATTCCTGATTCTCCCTTTTTACAACTCAGGGAGGAGCCCCACTCAAATACAGGTGATCATCATCTTTTAGATGATTTGTTGGATCACCCGTAAATTCTTTCAGATGTAATTGAAGGATCTGTGTCACCAAAACTGAAATCAATCCACACAGATTCAACAGTTATATCACTTTCAATTTCTACTTCTTTTCCTTCTTCAACGGATATCACTCATCCGTTGACAAGTGGTTGTTCTTCAACGGATAAGCTTAACAGCAGTTATCCGTTGATACCATCAGTGTCACCTTCAACGGCTATTCCATATCCGTTGATAGTCTCTACACACTCAACTGAAACAATTCCAAGTGTAGAAGACATGATTACTGTACAATCACTTTTAGGACTGAGGGAAGGGAGTGACAATTTGAGTGAGAGGCTGGGTTGCACCCAGGCAAAAGGAGAGATTGAGAGCTCAAATATGCATGCTATTTCTTCCAGCATGGCAAAAGTAAGTGAGAGGAGTACCACCTTAGTAGGTGAAGGTGAGGAAGTGAGGAGTGTGAGCCAGGGGGAGCCCCTGATGCAAGAATATAGAGAAAAAGAGAGAAAGGCAGGTACAACAGATATATGGGTGGATCCAGCCATTGCTAGTGATTCAATGATTGTGGATGATGCTGAAAAGGAAAGACAATTTCAGCAATATTACAAAGCTGTAATTGATAACATTTCCTTGGATGCTGACACTTTTACTCATCCTGTGTCAGCCTATCAGTTGTTGGCTGCTCAGGGCAATGAGGAGGCAGAAAAGACACTACATCTAGTACATACAACATAATCTCTTCAAAGGGATAAAGCTGCTATTAACAAGATGCCTTCTACAGCTGGTGAGTCATCTGAGGAATTTGGAGTAAATTCTGATGATGATGACTCTCTTTCTTTTGATGGAAGCATGAACTTAGGGGGAGATGAAGGCCCTAGTTCTATTCCAAATTTACCTGAATGGGCCTTGACAAAGGAGTCTACATCAGGGCAATTCAATGTCTCCTTAGTCAAACAAATCAGTACTATCCAACAAGCCATTCAGAAAACTTCACATGCTGGTACCAAGGCAATCCTTATAGCTCACCTGGACTCACTGCATCTCATGAAGTTGCAGCAAGTAAGACAGAATCTGAGTGTGGATGAACTCAAGAAGGATATTGCTGACTTGAAATCCTACAATTCTGAAAAATTGGATTCAGTCATGCCCTATGGTACAATGAAGGACTTATTGTTGAGATTGAAAAAGGATTCAAATACTGAAAAGAGGCTGGCTAAGTTAGAAGACAGAGTCCAAGTTATTGAAAATTCTGTGGCCAGCATTCTTCACAACCAACAATCTCAAACAAGTCTACTTATGCAGCTGGCAAAGGCACAAGGCTTGACCCCTCTCCTTGATGATAACAAAAAGGAGGAGAGAAAAAGGGAAGGGGAAGGAGAGCCATCTACAAAAATCCAGATATCTAAAGTGCTAGTTCCTGCCATCACTACTTCTCCAATTATGCAAATCAAAGGAAAGCCTGATGGAATTGACCTAATCCAGCTAGCAGCAGCTGAAATTCAAGTAAAAGAGCAAAGGAGGAGAATTGATGAAAGGGTGCAACAAGTGTTTGGCTCAACACAAGATAAATCAATATATGTGAAACATAGCACAAAGGTTGAACCAATCATTATGGAGCTCAAGCTAGAAAGGAGGAATAAGGTTGGAGAGACTTCTTTCAAGAATCTAAAACCTATGGTTCTCAAGCCCAACACTAGATCCAGCAAGGACTCCACAAAGAACCCCCTAGACTTTGCTCAGATGAAAGAAGTGGACTTTCCTCTTCCAAAGCCTGATGAAGACAAAGTTTTGGGTGCTAACATCATAAAGTACAAGGAGACCAAGGACATAGTTGAAAGAATGAAAATGGCCATTATCTTTAGAGAGGGAAAGAGTATCTGTGTGATGCAAGGACATCCCAAATTTCCAAAGGCCAAGAGGGAAGAAACCAAAAGGTTGAAGAAAGAAGCTGAAAAACTCAAGGCTGACAAAAGAGCACAAGCAAAGCTTGAACAACAGCTAAAGTCAAGTCAAGTTGAAGGAGAGAAAGGAATTGAAGTCAGGGGTGAAGACAAGATTGCAAACCTAGATGAGGTTTTTGGGAGTATATTTGGTGAGAGTATGGAGGAAAGAGAGGAATGGCAGAAGGGAAACAGAAGAAAGGCCAAGGCACATAGAAGGAGTGAGGATAACACTGAAGAAACTAAATCAATATCTAAACCGCTACCTTCCATACCTGAACCTTGTGTTGCTGATCCCACTATAAACATCCATGGTGAACTAATCATCCCAAAAGAGGAACCTATTGATAGGGACACCATCAAATTGCCTACCTTTTTAACCACTCTTCCACTACCAAAGAAACAGAAAAGAAAATCCAAATCTACACCTCCCCTAACCTCTAAGAAATTCACTCAAAAAAAACCTAAGCCTAAGCCACCCATTTCTAAAGATGATTATGTTCACATCTGTGACATAAAAGAAATTTCAGACATTGAACTCTATCTGGATGAGCTGGAGGATGTAAGGGGAATAACTGCCTACAGACAGCTACCAGAGAGATTGGTGTTCAGATACAAAGGAGCTGGGGAAAGAACATGGCCTCTCTACAGGATTCTGAATGAAGGCTACTCTACCTTGATCAGAGTCTTTTCAGCCATACAAAAGGATTCTGGCTTTACCAGGACTGCCAAGACTGAAATTCTCAACAAGATTGCCAACATAAGGAAAACTTGGAGGGAGCCCAATGTTTTGCCCAGAACTTTACTTATTCAAGAAAGGGGAATTACAATCCACAAATAACCTCATTGGTTGATGGAATTTAGAGATGATAAAGGAGTCAGAAGATTTTTCAGACTTGAAGACCAACTCAAGATTGCCAGCAATGAAACTCTCAAGGAAATGCAATCTAAGTTGGATATCAGTGATGAAGATGAAGCTGAATTCTACAGACAACTCCAACTCCAAATTGAGGAAAATGACAAAGGGCTAGGAAAGAAAAAAAGGGAACAAAGAAGAAAAAGATGATTTGCTCAGACTAAAGGAGCACCCTTGGAAATTCTGTAAATCTTCAATTACCTCCTAGTACATACACTTTTGCAGCACTTTTAAATTTCTACTTAGTTTCAATTCATATATTTGTTAAGTGTTTTGTTATCATCAAGTTAACCCTGAATTTATGTCTACAATTCTTATAGACATAAATAGGGGGAGATTGTTAGGAATATATGTGCATTAGTTTGATGATATGTTTAACAAAACACTTAAGTAGAAGTTTAGTGTTTGCAGCCTCAACGGATAAGACCACCTTGGCTATCCGTTGATGGTGCAGCTTTACTTAGAAATAAGTCTAGTGTTGTAGCACATTTCAGTCTCTGTATTTAAGATATAATTCTTAGAAGTTGAGAGAAAATATAAGTCATGTTGACTACTAGAAGATATGCAAATAGGAAGGCCAATTGTAAATATTTCATGCCTTGTAATTTTGTATAAATGAAGTGGTATCAACGGATGTCTTAAAGACCTTCAACGGATGAGAAACAAAGCTTCAACGGATATCTCTAAAGCTTCAACGGATAGAGCTTCAACTGCTAACACATCAACGAATAAAGCCATCAACGGATGAAGGCTTCAACAGATGTTCTGTTAAATAGCAGTTGATAAGTGGTAGTTGTAACAGCAGACAGAGGCACATGGGTTGACAGAGATAACTGAAATGTGAAAGCCTAATTTCAGGAACATCAGAAAAAGCAGCCGTTCTACTCTAGTACAAAGAGGCAATAGTCAACAAAGTACTTGAGTGATATGGAGAAGAAACAAGTGGAGAACTTATTTTATTATTGTATTTTTATCTTTGTCTTCACTTGTACACTTGGTGATATATAAACCAAGTAGTAGCTAGTAATTAGATAAGAATTTTTCCAGTGCTGTTTAGAAAAATCTTGAGAGAAAAATTATCTAGTTAGTACTAGGATGCAGCTGTGATCAACATCTTGAATCACAGATTTTCTGAAATACCATCTCTGGTGGAACAATAATCCACCAGAAAAGTTTTTAAGGTCTGTTGTGTTCTTTACATTAGTGCTTGAATATATATCTGTCTGTATTAGCTTAAAGCAATTCACACACTTGTTTATCTTGAATATAAAGCCTTTAAAACTGCCCAAAACTTGAAAAAGTTTTGAGATTTACATTCAACCCCCCTTCTGTAAATCTCATTGTTAGTCCACTAGGAATAACAGTGGTGGTTGGGGATAATAGTCTAAGTCCTTTTTAGACAGGTCTATGAATTGCCGTATAGGAGTACCGTCTCGGGTCTCCTTTCCTTACTCGACTTTCTGTTTCCTTAGTATGAAATGTTTCATCCTTCTCCCATACTTGGGGTTATCTTATACGTTAAAATCCTCATTTTCCACTTTATTATGTTATGGGTTCCATCTATCTTGATGGTGTCCTCCCTGACTATCACATTCAGGGTTTGCCCTTAATCTTATTCCTTGAACTATGACTTTCATCTAAGATCTCATCTTTAAGCTCTTGAACATTTGGAACCCAAATTCTATAGGAATACCTCATTATTCCCTTATCATCTTTCTCAGTATTAATCTCATATCTATTTGTTGGCTCTCTGCCTTCATTCATCACTTTTTCTGGCACAATATGTTCTTTTCCAATAATTCGGTCTGTATTGCAATCTCAAACAACTTTTCGGTACCGGCTCCGGTTACCTTCACTTCTATTTCCATTTTCTCAAAATCTCTTATAAACTCTCCCAAAGACATTATTATCTTGAGTCTCTCCTTTTTACTAAGGGCATCAGCCACCACATTGGCTTTCCCTGAATGATAAAGAATCTCCCAATCATAATTCTTGATTAGCTCTAACCACCTCATTTGGCGCATGTTGAGCTCTTTCTGCGTGAAAATGTACTAGAGCACTTATGGCTTAGGTAAATCTCGCACTTCTCTCCAAACAAGTAGTGCCTCCAATCTTTAGGGCAAAACTATTGCCACGAGCCCAAGCTCATGGGTGGGGATATCGAATTTTATATTCCCTTAATTTTCTTGACGCGTACGCGAGTACCCTAATTCCTTATGCGAAGCGTCAATACAAATCACAAAATCTCCTTTTTCCATCCGACAATGCCAATATAGGGGCCGTCCCCAACCTTTGCTTCAGTTGTTAAAAGCTTTTCTCGTATTTCTCTGTCCATTCAAACTTCTCAGTCTTATGAGTAAGCCGCGTTAAAGGGGCTACTATCTTTAAAAACTTGAACGAACCTCCGGTAGTGACCAGCCAATCCTACCTCTGGTAGTTTCCCTAACCATGGTCATCAATTCCTTAATGGTCCTTTATTCATTCTTGTTAGGATCCTCCATGAGATCCTCCTCAGCAACAATCCCATCTAGGACAACATCCTCAACCATTACATTCTCAATATGAACATCATCCGGTCCTGCGTTAGGACGCTCTATCGGATCCACAATCCGATCTCCAATTAGTAATAAAACATCATCGTGTTGTTGCTCCTCAACCTCAGGGTTCGGAGTCCCGCTACCATCTACGATAACGAACTACGCTTTTATCACGATATTTATAAGGGTTCCCATAAGGGTTCTAACTGTCAGTACTACGTTAGGTAGCCCGACTATGAACTTGGCAAGAGTTCTTATTATCTTAGTGAACTTATTATTTTAACGTCATATCATCTCTGAGGTTTATAACGCTTAGCTCTAATACCATTTCTGTAACACCCCCAAATTCGGGGTCGGGGATCCGGGTTGTCACGAGTTCCATTTCCCTTAATAACACCCAATCTTAATAAATAATCAACTACTCTGTATTGTGACCCCACAATAAACACACGCACCACAAGTTATAGTCTCAGAGATGAATATCCAAAAATAATCACAAGTCCTTATATTCCACAATTATAAACCGTTACACCTTAAAAGGGTTCCGAATAAATTTACATATTCCTTGCCATTATTACAATTCATATTATACATAAGTCTGGTTCATCAATAGTTGAAAACCTAGCCTATTGGTAGCTCCTACCTCAGCTACGGCGGCATCAACGCTTCCAGAAGACTGCGGAATGTTTTCTAACCGCTTGCGAATCGGGAGCTTGGTCCTGTTCATCTTTTCTATCTGTTGTTGTGTGATGAAAGAAGAAAGCAAGGGTGAGCAGCAAGCCCACCAAAATAATATGTATAATGATTAACAATATATGAGCCTTCTCATAGTACTCATGAAAGTCTTGGTCAAAAGAAATGAACCAAGTTTGATATCTTAATGCGATGAAGTCGCAAAATATTCAGTATATATACATATATACTTTTCAAAATCTTGGAAGTCCTCTTCCATGCATAATATACACAGAGTTCCAGTTTATAACTGTATAAAACTATCGTTGCAAGGTGATCTCATATATCTAACCTTTTCTCAACGTTTTTCTGAAAATCTTTGACATACATAAGATAATCATTTACTAGATATAAGTTTAAAAGATGAAGTTACAAGATACTCGAATATACTTATATATTTTCTAAATACTACTTGAACTACCACCGTTCAAGTTATAATTAGTTTCAAAAGTTCATCACATAGATGAGACTACAAGATAATACTTGAATAGATTCAATCTTTGAAATATTATTGAATGAAATGAAGTTACGAGATACTTCATTAAGTCCCGATATATATATACACCTATATATATCTCTCATACATTTCCTGAAAACCTCTATCATGTAAAGTATGAACAGAGTTGCAATATCCAATGAATTTGGAAAGAAAAGAAATTTTGGCATATGTTAGGTCACACTTTCACTGTAGAGGGGGTGAATACAGTGTTTATTACAATCAAATCAAACTTCAAGAACTTATGTAACAGAAAACAAACTTTATTTAAACAATAAACTCTGTTACAATCTGGAACTGTTATCTCTCAGTGATGAACAAAATATCACGAGAGCTGCTAGGGTTATAATAAATAATATTCTCGATAATGATAACACTTATAGTGTAAACCCTATGTCTGTGTTTATATACTACACAGTTACAAGATAATCACTAATTGATATGGAATATAATTCTGCTTCCTAAAATATATCAATCAGATATCTTCTATTCCAAGTATTCCATTCTTCACGGAATTCCTTCTTCATGCATATCTCTTCTTATGTTTATCTTGATCTTCTTAACTTTAATCAGCTACTGTCCTTATCTGATCGTCCTTCAGCACTTAAGTTCTGATATCTATCTCCTGATAACATAAGTACTGATATCCCTTAAGTTCTGACTTCCAGTATAAGTACTGATCAGTTAAGTACTGATTTATTCTGTTCAAATAAGATCTGAAATCTAAACATAAAACATATTAGCCATGACATTATCAAATATATCTAACAATCTCCCCCAACTTGTAAATTAACAAAATATACAAGTTTAACAGATATTTGATGATGTCAAAAACATTAAGTACAAATGCATGAGAAATAGACAAGATAACTACAACTTACAGTCCTTAAAGTTTTTACCAATTCAACTTCTGATAACAACTTCAATCTGTATAAATATCAGAATTTAAGCAGTTGTAGATCTTCGACTTGGCTTCATCATTTTCTGATCTCTCTGATGTCAGGAGTTGTTCTGAGATAATTCTTCAACAAACATTTCTCAGCATATCTGAGTTCATCAATCATTCTCCGTTTGACATCTTTAAGCTCTGCAGTATCTTCACCAGTTTGAAATATTGCAGCTCTGAGATCATTAATCTTTGCTTTTCTCAACTCCCGATCTAGTCTTATGACATAAGCTTTATTAGACTCTAGATTAAATTCAAGCCCCTTAATACCAAGATATGTTCTGATCTGTGCAGTATTAGGCTTCATATCAACAATATCACCATTGTGATTTCTGTACTTTGGAACATATCTGCTGTCAGACTTAACAGAATAAAGTCTTTTCTGTCTCTGAATCTGTTCCTTTAAGTAGTTTGCAGCAGTCTCTGTTATTTTGTCATCCACTTGAAGTAAGAATAATACATGCTCCAATTCTTCAAAATACTTCAATGGAATGGCATTTTGTCTTATATGATAAACCCTACCATCTGTCATGAAATACAACATGATGTATTCTTTCAAGAAGGTATGGTAAACCATCTGTACAGATTCTAGTTGATTCAATCTCTCAGGAGTTGCTCCAATACCTGGTTCACTCAAGGAAGTTGGATCATCGGTAGTGTTGTGTACTCTTCTTTCATCAGCACTTCCCAATCCAGTTTTATCTCTAGCTTCCTTTCCAGTAACTACTCTTGCTTCAAAACCACTTGAAGTAGTCTTCAAAGATTGAGTCTGTTTTGCTTTAGTGAATCCTGGTAGGAGTGTTTTAGATTTATTTTCTGATATCAAGTTAACTTGAGCACTGTCAGAGGTTACTTGCTTCTTCTGAATATCAGAACTTACAATTTCTTGACTCTGAACAACTTGAGCCATGTCAGAGGTTGTTTTAAGAACTTTTCTTGAAGTCAGAGCAAGATTATCTTTTCCATCAGTAATTTCTTCTTCCTCAGGAGGTACATAAGGCTTGATAGGTTCACCAACCTTTTCTTTACCCTTGGATCTTGGATCTATCTGTGGTTGTGATCTAGCCAAAGTTTCTTCAGTATGTATCCTTTCTTTGATCACAATGCCTTTAGGTTTTGGAAGTAACTTTTTACCAGAAGCTTCAGATTTAGATGTGACTTTCTCTGATTTAAGTCTGGCTTCTTCTTCCTTTAAACTTTCCAAGTCCATCCCTGGATTTTCTTGAAGAAATAACTGTCTTGACATTTCCTCATCAAGATCTAGAAGTTCATCAGAACTTATCCTTTTACCAGCAGCAGAACTTATTCTTTTCCCAGTATCAGAACTTGTTCTCTGACTAGCTTGTCTTGATGTAAACCTTCTACCTTGACTATGACCACCACCCATTCCAGAGTTTCCTTGGTCATCTTTTCCATCATCCTTTCCTTGCAGTGACTTGTTGGTTTTGCATTTGGACTTAATTACCTTCTCCCCCTTTTTGGCATCAGCAGGTAATAAAAGAGAGATAAGTAGTTCCACTGAGGTCTGGATTTCAGTAAGTTGCGATTGCTGAGAAGCTTGATTTGTCAGAATTTGATCAATCTGAGCTTGTTGCTTCTCTTGAGTTTTCTCAATATAAGCAACCTGTTAATGGTAGGTTGGAAGAACTTTTTCTTATCAAGTTTCCAAACTTGTTCCTGTTTAATAAAGTTCTCCTGAATCTTGTGTAGCTCTGCATGAGTGTTGGAATGAAGACCTTGTAGATGTTTAGTACTCAATGCAGTGATTCTAAGCTGGATTTTAAAATCATCAGAATGTAACATTTCATCAGCTTTAGTCAAGTGCTCAGCAAGATGTAAAGCATTTGGAACACATGAAACTGAGTTCCATTCCTTAGTCCACTCCTGACTTGCAGGAGTTTCACTCCAAGGTACTGGTGCATCCCTGATAACAAACTCCTTTAGCAGTTCAGACTTAGGAGGAGTATGTCCTGAAGGACCTGCTTCATCAGCATCTACAGTTGTAGCAGCTTCACCAGTATCTCCAACATTTGCAGCATCAGAACTTAAAGAATCAGTATCTTCTGATAAGACAACTGTATGAGTAGCAATGGAGGCTTCAACATCCTCTAATTTCTGATCTGATACTAAGTTCTGATCAACAGCCATATCCTGATGCTCACCTAAAATCTGATCATCATCTTGATGCAGAGAAGGTGTTAGTGATAACTCAGGAGTTTGAACAGCATCAGTAACAGGTGTTGTGGAAGGATTATTTGCTGTTGGAGCTTCTAAGAAAAGTATTTCAGGCACAACCAAGTTCTGAATATCAATTTCAGCACTTGTGCCTGGATCAACAAGAGATATAGAAGGTGAATTAGCCTTGTCAGATACAGGTTCCTGAGATGGAGTTGATGGAGAAGAAGTGACTAGAGCAAATTCCTTGTCTTGTGAGATCAGAGATTCCTGATCCCCTTCCTTAGCTGCTTCCTCCTCATCATCTGAAACTGGCCTCTGTGCCCTCTGTTTCTTGTACTTCCTTGTTGATTTGGATTCCTTGGGAGTTGCAGGAACCGTCATACGTCTAAGCCTCTTGAGAAGCCTAGAACCCCCAATTGCAGAATCCTTCTGAGAAGTTGCCTTCTCAACTTCATCTATCATAGGTTCTGAAGAGGGAATCTGATCCTCAGAATCTGATTCATCTCTCAAAGTAATCCTCCTCTTCTTCTGAGATGTTTGAGGAACAGTCTTTGTTCTCTTTGGCTTAGAGGATGTAGGCTTCACAGTAGGTGCTGAAGAAGAAGGTTGAGCAGTCTGTGAAGTGGAGAGATAGGATTTGAGATAAGTTCTGAGGGTAGGTTGAGTAGAATGAGAGGTAGGGACTGAGGTTGATGGATTTTGGTTATGGTGAGTTGGTTGAACATTTGAGTAAACAGATTTGTAAGTAGCAGGATCAGCATTTACCAGAATCTGTTTCACAGACTGAGGAATCTGTAATTGTCTCACCATTGATTTCTTTGTGTCAGCATTTATCAGGTCGTTAAAGTACCTTTTTGCAACCTTAAAAGGTGGGGTTTGAGTGCTGACTAACTGGGGTTCAGCAGTACTATGCGTATAAATAAGTTGACAGAATCTAGCAAAATAAACAACATCTCGATCCTCTGTCATCCTATCCCCAATAAAACCAATTATTCCAGTTGCAAAATCAAAATGAGTTTGATGGATAATAGCATACCCGATGTGCTGACTCAGAATTTGGATGGCATCAAAATTTGAACACTTGTTGCCAAAAGCCTTGGTGATGCAATCGAAGAAGAAACTCCATTCTCTTCTGATATTAGCCCGTTTCAACTGTCCAATTTTCGTCAGACTCTTTTCATATCCCAAATCAGTCATTAACCCCCGAAGGTCTGATTCCTCTGGTATAGAGAAGGTACAATCTTCTGGAAGATGTAATGCTCTTCGTACTGTACCAGGAGTGACTACATAGGAAGAATCACCCACTTGGAAGATAATACTGGGAGTTCCTCGTTTACCACCATCATCATAAACTCCAGTCCTCCAGAACCGCAGAACTTGTTGACTTGAAAATAATTCAGGCTGAGTTAAGGCGTACCCAACCTCACTATGTGCAAGAAGATCTTGCACAAAATGCAATTCAGATGGAGCTTCAGCATGATCAAGAATTGCAGCATAGTTGTTTGGAACAAACTTGCTCCATCAATGATTAAATCCTTTGGTGCCATGTGAACAAATATTGAAATTCAAGTATGTCTGTTAGGTGTGTGAGATAATGTCTGTATGAAAAACCAACGTGAGAAAGAATGAGAAAGAGAGTAAAAGTAAGAAGAGAGATAAAGTATAAAGAAAGTAAAAGATTAAAGAAATCTTCTCTCTGTTGTTCTTATACTCGAAGAAAAATGTTACCGTTGGACACCTGTCAGACATGCAGTAATAACGGATAGTTACTGGGCTCGAGAAAACAGGAATGATTACTTATCCAGTTGCCTTGATTCAAGGAAAAACCATTTCAGTTATCAAGAGACACAGGTTTAATTCAAAATTGAAAACCGTTAGCACTGATTGAATTGTTTTTCACTGCAACATTAATATTCTGAAATGAATCATGTTAAAAATGACCGAGATAATTTCGATGAATAAGTGCTGACAAAGAATCAGAACTTAAATAAAGACAAAATTTAAATGGTCATCAGAATATCAAGCAGGATTTAACAACACAGATAAAATAACTCAGAGACAAAATCTTGAAGTAAAAACAGTTTTCATTAATATATCAAGTCAATACATATATGAAATAGAAATTACATCAATACAAGATTTCCCTAAGCTTCGCTCTAATCCTAACGTCAACAGCTTTAGTCCTAGCTAAGAAGCCTGACAAAGCTGAGGATGAAGAAGAACAGGAAGAAGATGAGATTAAGTCATCCTCCTCTTCCTATCTTCGACAAACAAGATAGCGAGTCGAATGATTCGCTCTTGCTGACGGATACGACGAAGTGAAGGTCTCTTCGAACGGCCACCAGATCACGTTTATAACCTCTGGAAATTGAATCCAGAGATTGTGAGGGATGTTGGTGATAGGGTAGGGAGTTGAAATTCCATTCAAAAGACATGCACAGTCTCATCACCGTAATTGTAGAACCAGCCAAATTCAGCCATTGTGATAGTAAATGAAAACAAGACTGAATTGTGAGATACAAGTGTGATGAGAAGACTAATGTGAAGTGTTGCATATAGGCAGAAGAATGCCAAGAGCACAAAGATATTGAATGCAGACCGGTAGAATTAATTCTACCTCGTCTCCCTAGACTTTGAAAAAGAATAACAGTCATTGGA